>NC_142935.1:92320444-92322944 GCF_046866305.1 Octopus bimaculoides
TCTTTCAAAGCCTAGCCAGGCTCATGGGCCCGGTTTCTATGGCGTATGTATTTCCCTCAACTGGACGGGACGCCAGTCTATTGCAGCGTTACTCAAGAAACAGGAAGAAAGTGTGAGAGAAAGTTGGGGTGAAAGAGTACAACAGGGGTCGCCACCACCCCTTGCCGGAGCCTCGTGGAGCTTTTAGGTGTTTTCGCTCAATAAACACACACAACGCCCGATCTGGAAATCGAAACCGCGATTCTCCGACCGCGAGTCCGCTGCCCTAACCACTGGGCCATTGCGCCTCCACCACCTAAAATATATATGTATATATTTTCGACATATGTGTATGTATATATATATACATATATATACATATATATATATATATATATATATACATATATATATATATATATATATATATATATATATATATATATATATATATATAAACGTAAATATATATGGAGAGAGAGAGAGAGAGAGAGAGAGAGAGAGAGAGAGAGAGAAAGAGAGAGAAAGAGAAAGAGAGAGTGGAATTTTAACAGGATGAAGAGATTTTATCTTAGAAGATTCCACACCATTATGCCTTCAGATATGTATACATTTAATATATTACACGAATGGCGATTTTAAATTAAATAGCTTATACCCATTGATTTTATTTCGCATATTACTGTATACTTGTCTGTGAGAGAAAAAAAAACCAATGTTGCCGGCAGTGTTCTTTTTCTTTCATCTTCTTTGTTATGCCATTCTATTGTTTGATACTGACTTTGGTTCTGCTGTGTGTGGTGTAGTTTATTTTATGTCTGACTTTGTCTCTAGCTTTAATCAGGTCAAATATGCCTGTTAATTATGTAATTAACTAGGTGGCGATATATTTTTTTACATTGCTTTCTGAGATACATATCTCACAAGGCAATGAGGATGAGTTTATAAATATGTTTTTGAATATTTATATTGCAGGATGTTTTGCTCATTATGGTGTTGTAGAATTCTAAAAACCTAGATTCAGAAGTTCCATATTTAGCTCAATACTTTTTTCCTTGTTTCTTTCTTTATTTCCATAATTCTCTTTACTTATTGCAACTGTCTCTTATATCAGCCTCTCTCTTGTACGTGTTGGCTGTTTTGAAGACAGAACAGACAGAAAAAAAAATCTGTGTTCTTTGTTTATGCTTTGTAGCTATTTGTATCAATTTCTCCTTTTTTCTTAGTATATTCCTAGGAAATATAATCTTTCTTTGTCATATTTTGGCTGATATATTCTAAATCCAAACGTTATTCTCTTTGTTTTCCGATATAGTCGTGCAACTTCATTGAGTTTCCAGATGAGAATATTATAAGTTAATACTGGAACAAGTACAGTTTTCATACATATTACCATATTTTTTTCTTTTATAGATAGCTCTGTTTTAAGCATTAATCCAATGCGTCTATAAATATTACTTCCAAATATTTTCTTTCAGTTGTGTGTATTATGTTTTGGTCTAATTCGTTCACAAATGTCTGCAAGGATGTGTTTATCTAATTCACGTATTTCTGCTTCTTTATCCAAATATGATGCAAATAATTTATACTAATATTCCTTTCTTTGCTGTTGCCTTGGCACAATTTTCAAACACGAATTGTATTTTAATATCTTCCCTGTTTCCGTGTTAAAGTACTCCTACATTGACATGAATCGTAAGGTCATCGTTATACGTATACAATTTTGCCAGTTCTGAATCGAGTCTGGCCTAAAACCATGAAAAGTTGTCTGAAAAAAGAAATAAATAAAGAAGAGGCAAGGAGAGGGAGAGATAGAAAGGAAGAGAGGCAGAGAGAGAGAGAGAGAGAGAGAGAGAGAGAGAGAGAGAGAGAGAGAGAGAGAGAGAGAGAGAGAGATAGAGAGATAGAGCGAGAGAAAGAGACTGACAGTCAGACAAACAAACAGAGTTGACTAGGAATGTTCCGCATCTAATTGAAACGTGATTCGATTTTATAATCGTTCTCTTCTGTCTGAAGAATTGTTTTCTGCATATCCATGGCAGCTTTGTTGCCCCTGCATATTATTGGTACCTAAGTTGCGACCAATAATTCCTCAATAGACATAGACTATTGTCTAAACATTCAAGTATTCCTTGGATTTTATCTACTTCCAGTTGCGGTCTACAAATATCAGATATGGCCTTGTCGATTAGTAAACTGTTTTACATTCATATGGACTATATTAGAATTCCTTCTGTTCTTCTGGAAGTAAGTTGGTTTATTTCCAGAAGATTAATCATTCTCCGCAATATTATAGAAGTTTAAGTTTTGTTTGTCGTTTGGAGCATAATGTATCTGTGATTGCCGTACAAGCTCTAGTTATGTCACATTACCCCGAGGTAAATTTTCACTTTCAGTCTTACAACAAAAAAATAATAGCAGTACAATATTCCTCTTAACATTCCCTTTATTCTGCCAATAATACCTTCCATTATTTATATTCGTCTCCCTGTATTTGCACACCTATGTATTTCTGATCTCA
>NC_142935.1:92327944-92330444 GCF_046866305.1 Octopus bimaculoides
AATAAATAGGATACTTACAGACCAGAGAAATATATTCTGTATCACATGTGATACAGGACTAGCAACGGTCTAAGAGATGTAGGTTAGTACCTGTTGTGACCAGTGGTTGTAGCGTCGCATAAACGAAATAATTTGTTGAAAGTCTCCAGTGAGTAGTTTTAGTGGTGAATAGTCACTAGTGAATGAAGTGATTTTCGCTGCTGCAGTGGGGATCAACAGTAACCTAAGTCTAGTATAAACGTAGCAGCAAATACTTGTAACAGTGATTGATTTCTTCGATGATGGGTAATATTGAGAGGAAATTCAGATAATGGATGAATCATTTGCTTGTATATTTAGTGGTATTTCAATACCAGTGGTGGTTGTGGTGATGCTGTTAGTATTACTATTCGGTAGTGGAATGCTGCTTCTACCAGACGTATTCATGGCGTTGTTTGTAGTCGTGATGGTAGTTTTCTGTGGTGTTGATAGTATTGGACGCTTTAGTTTAATGGAAAACTGAGAAGCTATTTCGCATAAAATGAAACAGCTTACAATTTTCATCAGTTCAATGACTTCACTCGTTGTACGTCTTGTTGACCTCTCTGTCTGCCTAACCCCCATCTCTCTCTGTCTCTCTCTTGCTTATTTTGGTAGTCTTTCTCTTTGTTTCCTTCTCACTTGGGCTGATTGTCGCCCCTCTCTCTTTGTTTCTCTTATTTTCATTAGCTACAGGCTATTTCATACGGGAACTCAATTACCAGCAATATTCTCAGAATGTTCCAGTCAGTTTCATTTAGTTAAAGGAAAAGTCTGCTCCTGGTGACGGCAGAGACGCTGAATTTGAAAGAAACTAAGGTTACTATTTGAATTATACTTTAGTTACCCTTGACCTCAAGAAGTTACTCTCTTCAACTTAACAATACATTATAATGATGCTTTCGATAATATTAAATTTGATCTCCAGTCACAGATTCACAACTACTTCTGTTCTGATCAGAATACAAACGCATGCAATCACATTCAGACTCTCACGCACGCGTACACATAAACGCATAGACAGTTACACATACACGCGAACGCACACCCATACGCACACACACACACACACTCTCACACACACACATATACAAATACACACGAACGCACATACCCTCGCAGGCATTCACACTGATAAATAAACACAAACACAATGCAACAAAGTGAAATAGCTCGATACAAAACACCAAGAAATGTTATATATATATATATATATATATATATATATATATATATATATATATATATATAGGCGCAGGAGTGGCTGTGTGGTAAGTAGCTCGCTTACTGTATATGTCTGTCTGTCTTTGTTTGTCCTCTCTATGTAACACCGTTAATGGCGACTTTATTGAAATAAAGTAGCTTGCTTACCAACGACATGGTTACGGGTTCAGTCCCACTGCATGGAACCTTCGGCAAATATCTTCTACTATAGCCTCGGGCCGACCAAAGACTTGTGAGTGGATTTGGTAGACGGAAACTGAAAGAAGCCCAACGTATATATATATATATATATATATATATATATATATATATATATATATATATATATATATGTGTGTGTGTGTGTTTGTGTCTCTGTGTTTGTCCCCCAACATCTCTTGACAACCGATGCTGGTGTGTCTACGTCCCCGTAACATAGCGGTTCGGCAAAAATCCGATAGAATAAGTACTAGACTTCCAAAGAATAAGTCCTGGGGTCGATTTGCTCGACTAAAGGCGGTGCTCCAGCATGGCCGCAGTCAAATGACTGAAACAAGTAAAGGAGTATAAGAGTAAAAAGAGTAGAATATGAAATTGAAAATCGCTTTCCTGATAATGTTTTCTCTTTGATAATTATATGTTTACTAATTAGTGGGTGATTTAAGACATTCTTGTATTCATAAATATAAGGTCGTTTATAAAAAAAATATTTTATAATACAAAGTGAACGTCTGAAAGCAATAAAGATGGGAGTATTAGGATTGTGATATTGTATAAAGTGTTAAACAGTTACAGAAGGCACGTTAGTAACTCGAGATTTGATGAGTATATAAGTAGATTGACCTTAATGAGTTTCACTCGAGAAAGGTGCTGAAACAACTCCCATTCAGCGCTGAAGGCCTCATAATACTGTTTCACCTGCTAACACTTTTATCTGCAAGTTGTTTCCAACGAATACATTTATGTATTATGTTGTGTTTGAAGCCGGTCGCTAATAAAGTGAAAAATTTTTTTTTCAGTTTACGTACGTTTGTATGTATGTATGTATGTATGTATGTATGTATGTATGTATGTATGTATGCATGTATGTATGTATATATGATATTTTTCTTGTTGGCATCCTTTTGTCTCAGTAGACAATGGGGTTGCGCATTTCATGTCCTCTTCAGTTTTCTCTCCAGTTTTGCGCAGGCTTGGGTTAGGTGTAAGAAAATCCTGGGTAGGCCAATCGTCAGGATTCCTCTCTTGACCTTGCTGACGTAGTCCAAAGGAGTGCAGA
>NC_142935.1:92335444-92342944 GCF_046866305.1 Octopus bimaculoides
AAATAGTTAAGTCTTAAGTCTTAATAAAATAGTTAAGTCTTAAGATTGAGTGCCCGCTTCTCTCAAAGCTGTTGGGCTTGTCAGTAACCGTTAGTTTTTGTCGTTCGTGAGTTCAAATGCCACGGAAATCGACATTGCCTATCATCCTTTTGTGAGGCGATAAAAGAAGTACAAACTGAGCTTTGGGCTCACGGAATACTTCTAGTTGCCTCCCCAACAATTATAAACCTTCTGGCTATTATGAAAAATGTTATTTATTTATTTTTGCTGTTGGTAGGGAGTTATATTAGCACATTTGTTTGATCGTTGGAGGAAAAAAAAAAGCTTACTTTTCATTGTTTCACCACTTTGCATCCAAATTTCTAATCCCACCGAGTACAACTTTCGCTTTTATCCCTCCAGAGCGGATAAAAGAAAATACTAGTCAAATACTGAGGCCTATAAATGCGACTCTTACCTGCCACTAAGACAAATAACTTCATGATTTGTGACTATTTTAGAAACAGTTATCTATTTCGAAAAAGTTATTTAATGTTATTGCTATTATATTTATACTAGAATATCACCCGTCATACGATGGATAACTTTAGAACTATAATGTGTTACTATGGGTAATATCAGGATCTATGGCATACATACAATAATTATAATTTAAATTTTATCAAATTTCTTCATGTTTACAGTCATAGATGAAATGAAGGCAAATTTTCAAAAGGAAAATATATAGATGCAGGTGTGGCTGTGTGGTAAGTAGATTGCTTTCCAACCACATGGTTCCGGGTTCAGTCCCACTGCGTGGAACTTTTGTCAAGGTTCTTCTACTATAGCCTCGGGCCGACCAAAACCTTGTGAGGTGGTAGACAGAAACTGAAAGACGCCTGTCGTATATATATATATATATATATATATGTGTGTTTGTGTGTGTGTGTGTGTGTGTGTGTGTGTGTGTGTGTCTGTGTTTATCCCCCAACCATCTTGACAATCGATGCTGGTGTGATTACGTCCTCCTAATCTAACGGTTAGGCAAAATAGTCTGATAGAATAAGTACTAGGCTTACAAAGAATAAGTCTTGGGGGTCGATTTGTTCCACTAAAGGTGGTGCTCCAGCATGGCCGCAGTCAAATGACTGAAACAGATAAAAGAATAAACGAAAAATATATAATACTATAAAATAAAATAAAATAAAGAAATTAAAAATTTACATTACTCCTCCCGTAACTCCTCTGTCATTTGCCCAATCTGTTTGTTCTCCTCTACTATTATTTTCTCTAAGGTCTGTGTAGCGTTACTTTACTCAACCTAGTACGTACACTGTTGCTGCATCTCATATTATCTTCTTTCTCTTTTATCATACTTTCTCCCTCTCTCCCTCTCCCTCCCCTTCTCAATACACCGTAAAGCTTGACTAGATAAATGTAACTTGGGTACTCGATTGTAATCGATTATAACATTTTGATAGATACATTATTTACATTATTTATATTTGACAGATATTTATCGTCATCTTTTTGTTGTTAACACAACGTTTCAGCTGATATACCCTCCAGCCTTCATCAGGTGTTTTGGTGAAATTTTGAACGTGGGTTTTCATTCCTAAGGTTTTTTTTTTGTTGTTGTTGTTATTATTATTATTGAGGTCACTGCCTGGAATCGAACTCGGAATCTCGGGGTTAGTAGCCCGCGCTCTTAACCACTACACCGTATGCCCGTGGGCATGTATTTTGATCGATGTTGTTACGATTTCTTAAAGTTTTATTATTTTTTTTATTTTCCTGTTTTAGCTTTCTACATATGTCTCCTTTAGTGTTTCACTGATCCTAAAAAAATATGTGTTGTACTCATCTGTTTTTGCAAGATAAGACTGTACATATATATTTAACCACATATTTACTTAAGTTGAGTTATAGACAAAGCAAGTACACATTTAGATATTTAGTGCAAGCTATTTCCCTATCATGTCATGTTTGTAGACAAAATTATCAAGCTATGGGAAATATATATTGCATTCAGCAGTGGAATTTTCTGAAGCTTAATTTCTTCATTCTAGATTACATACGAAATTTAGCTCAGAAGTACTATTGGCATTGTAAATGCCATGGAATTTATTATAATCAACTAAATGAACTAAATTCGAAATTATACAAGCAATACAGATATCAGCTTCGCAAAATTATATATATATATAAAAAGAAAAGAGCTCATATATATTTTATACATTCAAAGCAAAATCTCTTAGAGATTCTTTGAATTTCGAAGTCTTCTTAAATACTTTGAATATTCTTTAAAAAATATACATTTCTACTTTCTTATTCGTAACCTTTTTTTTTTTTTTTTAGATAAATGCTTTCTAGAAGCTAAGAGTATTCGAAGGCATATTCTAGGTAAATTTTAAGTACTTTATTAAAAGGAAATTTCTTTTTGTAAAATTTAAAAAAATAAATAAAAGACTTGTCTTGTCACTTGATTTTTATGTTATGACTATAAGTACTGGACAGACGTATTATGCATCTCTCTATTTCATTTCTTTCTTACTTTCTTTCTTTATATGTTTTCCTTCTTTCTGTTCTTCATTCTTTCTATTCGCCTTTATTTAACTTTTGTTCTCTTCATTTCTTGTGTCTATCTTTGTTCTTATCTTTCACAAATTTTCGTATTTCCGTATACGTCATCCTATAAATTTTTTTCATGCTCTTATATTTCCCACTCTTCTCGAAAGCAAATGCTACTCACTTTTTCTCACATCCTCATCTCTTTCTTCTCTATTTAGAATTGATTTATACATACATAAATACATAGAGAAATACGTACATAAATACACAGAGAAATACGTACATAAATACATGCATGCAAGCATACATACATACATACAAATATACATACATACATACATACATACGTACATATATCTATATATCTATATACGCTCACACAAATGTATATGCATATACTTCTCTATAAATAGAGTATATATACAAAGAAATGAGTACTTATATATACATACATACATACATATATACATACATACATATATATATATATATATATATATATATATATATATATATATATATATATATATATATATATATATATATATATACATACATGCATACATACATAAATATATATATATATATATATATATATATATATGTATATATATATATATATATATTTAATACATACATATATAAATATATATATGTATATATATATATATATAATATATATATATATACATATATATATATATATATATATATACATATTATATATATATATACCCACACACACATATATATATATTTATATATTTATATACATATATATACTACATGCATATATACATACAGGCGTATGCATATTCTGTGTATTAGTATATTATATTAAATGTAATTCAATTCTGAATTCATATACACACACACACACACACAAACGCACTTACACACGTATATAGTTGTGTGTGTGTGTGTGTGTGTGTGTGTGTGTGTGTGTGTGTGCGTTTAGCTTTAACTAGATTTTCATATGAAACCACTCTCATTTTGTTGTCGCCAACATTTCTGTATATTAAATACGTTCATAAGTTACAACGTAATGTTCCCAGATACATGTGTATAGCTTCTTAATTCAATAACGTATTCTCTTTATTCATTTCTTTCATCGTTTCATGGGCTTACTTATTTCTTCTTCATTATTACATCTTTGAAACTGTTCGACTTTACCCTTTCTAGAATAACTTGTATGTCAAATACGTATGTACTACTCCTTTACTCATTTTCATTCCTCCTTGTCTTTTTGAAATATAGACACATACAACGGGCGTTCTTTTTTATGCTCATCCCTCTCTCTGTATCAGTCTCTCTCTCTCTCTCTCACTCTCTCTCTCTCTCTCTCTCTCTCTCTCTCTCTCTCTCTCTCTCTCTCTGACACACAAGCTCGAAGAGTCACAAAGGTACACGCGTATAAGTCTATATACCTTACAAGGTTACAAATTACTGCAGTTTATTCGCCCAAATCCTTGGACTTGTAATCATATTAGTGGGTATAGATGCATGCACGCATATGTGAGTGTATATGCATGTGTGTATGCATGTGTGTATTTATATATACATATGTATGTGTGTGTATATGGGGGGTGTCTATGTGAGTTTACGAATCAGTATACAAATTATGAAGGGGCATAAAGAGGAGTAATCATTTGTGCGACATGAAACTTTGGAAATTACCAGTCTCTCTGCTAAATGACTGAGTAAAGAATACCCTGCTATGAAATATACTTCCTTAAATACATTTATTAATCCTATTCTCTAATTCTTCCTTCCTTCCTTTCTCTCTCTCTCTCTCTCTCTCTCTCTCTCTCTCTCTCTCTCGTAAGCTATTTGTATACTTACATCTAAATATGTATATATATATATATATATATATATATATATATATATATATATATATATATATATATATATATACATATATATATATATACATATATATATATATATATATATATATATATATATATATATATATATATATATATATATATATATATATATATATATATATATATATATATATATATATATATATATATACATATAGTCTAATAACACTATCCGTATCACGTCCTCATGTTGTTGTTTTTTGTTATTGTCTTTTGTCTTTTTTTTTTTTCAACTTATATATATATATATATATATATATATATATATATATATATATATATATATATATATATATATATATATATATATATATATGTATATATATACATAAATGTATAAATGTATTTATATATATATATATATATATATATATATATATATATATATATATATATATATATATATATATATATATATATATATATATATATACATAAATATATATACATAAATACGTAAATACAGTGTATATTGCTGTATGTATTTATAGATATATATTCATATATATGCATTGTGTACATGCATACTTATGTATTTCTACACACACACAGACACGCGCCCGTTCAGGTACGCCCGGACACACACATATAAATTGTAAATAGTATATATGTATGTATGTATGCATGTAGACAACGCGAACGTTCAAGCTTTGAAAAAATGTAGAATAGACATAAGACTGAGAACGTGGAATTTTACGTTGGAAAGTTTTCTAAATTCGACAAAAATGATCTTTAACGGGGAGAAATACTGAAAAGATGCCTCAAGATAAAATTATACATTAATTCAGTTCTGTGTATACAGAAAAACAAGCTGAATAGTTATTATTTTAATTCCGATTTCCGATTTATTTTTAAAAGATTTTGCTACTTCTGATATTATACCCGATATATACGGAAGTAACAGATATGTCTCAGTTTGCGCTCGAATATACTTGCTAATGCTATTCGCTTCGATATTTATAACTAAATTGGTTATAGAGCTGCTTACGAAATCAAAATTGGTGGTTCAACATATTTGAAGCGTAGTATATATACATATACACACACACATACATACAGTGTGCGTAAGATATTTGAGGACGGATTTATGTTTATAAAAAAATAGATATATAATAATAGATAACAACTTTATTTATCAAAAATGCTACGAGGATAAAAATAAGCCTTTTCTATAATGTTATTCAATAAAGCCACATTCAGCTTCAACAACTGCTTCTATATGAGATCTAAATCATCTACATGCTCGAATGAAGTGACCCTGGGTCATTTTGGATTATGCCAGCATTCGTAGAATCTTTGGTGTTATGGGCGTCTTCATTGACCTCACTCTCAACAACGCTCCACATGTAATAGTCCAATGGATTGAGATCTGGGGAATTAGGAGGCCAAATGTTAGAGGTTATGTGATCATGAAAAGTTTCAGCCATCCGTTCCTGTGTTACTAGAGCTATGTGTGATAGTGCACAGTCTTACTGAAATACTGTCTATCCAGGGCGTAACAATTATTTCCGGGACCTCAATGTAGGCAGCAGAGTTAACTCTAAGACCTTATGGAAAGACGTAAGGAAGAATCACATGTCCTTCATTGCTGACAACCCCGAAAACCATGACAGTTGCAGGAATTTTTTTATGAATAACACTTGCTTCAGAAGGGTCTGCACATAACCATATGTCATTTCTTCTGTTAACTTTCTGATCTTGGTCGAAATTTTCTCGTTTGACAAAAACCAAATCACATCCTCTGGATTTTTGAGTTTGTTTAAGTACATTTTAGATAAGATGTAGGGATTTTCTTTTGCTTTTACGTACAAATTGAACTTCCCTCATCATATAGGAAATATCTGATGTCTTCGTGGACAACATTTCTGACTGTTCTTTCTGACACATGGAGATCTTTTGCAATTAACCACATGGACTTTCTGGGATTGTAATCAATGGTGTGTTGAACTTGCTGGATAAATTCATGTCTTCTGATGATTTCAGAGCGTTTAGAATGCGTTTTATTCTTTGATACTTGTGATACGTTTCCATCTTCAGTCTCTAGCTCCTTACAAACTTTGTAGACGAACATTTAAAATTCGAGATATTCCTTAATCGCTATACTCAGCCTTTATAATCACAATGAGAACATGCGCCTTCATTTCTAGAGTAAGCTGAGGGGTCTGGCATTATTTTCTGAACCAAATATTATACAGAGTTAGCAAAAAATGTACCAGTGCCCCCCAAAATATAAGTTCTCAAACACCTTATGCACCCTGTATATATATATATATATATATATATATATATATATATATGTATTTATGTATTTATGTATGTATCACTCTTTCTTTATACACACACACACACACATATATATATATATATATATATATATATATATATATATATATATACCGCGGAGGGGAATTTATTACAAGCAATCTTATGGTTCTTTATGATCGAAATGGGTCTTTACTCTTTACGTGTGTGTGTGTGTGTGTGTGTGTGTGTGTGTGTGTGTGTGTGTGTGTGTGTGAGTTAACAAGGAATTAAAATGTTTATCGTAATGCACAGAATAGTATTCTGGTATTAAGGTTTCGATGAAATGAAGAAATTGTTCTTCCCTTTATTTATATACGTCTAAATAAAGACTTCCCATTTTCTAATTAACCAGAATAAAATTTTTAAAAAATATTCTTCAGAAATATTTTTACAACTTTGAGGTAGTTCATTAAATTAAAAATTAAGCTAACTTTATACTCGTGTCTTGCCGGGATATTCTGCGTACATCATGTGAAGCTTCCATGTTCGTGTAATATATATATATATATATATATATATATATATACGAGGTCTGATCAATAAGTATCCGGACTGTTGCTGGAGTAACGAATCTAAAGCACGCAGAGCAAAGCCGCCTGGAAAGGGTTGATAATTGCTTCAGTTTTGTTACTATGTCAACAATAATACACACATACATACACACGTACAAACAAGGACACACGCCAATGCGCATATAAAGATACATAACTTAGAAGAACAGAATGGAATAAGTGGAGCAAGAACACACACGAAA
>NC_142935.1:92347944-92360444 GCF_046866305.1 Octopus bimaculoides
CCAAACACACACACGCACACATACACACGCACACACACACACACACACACACAGACGCATACACACAAACACATATATATACATACATTTTTCATTATAGTCGGAAGCTGCATTAGTTGAGAATAGTAATCTTTATATCTTACTCATTTTTATATGATGTATATATATATATATATATATATATATATATATATATATATATATATATATATATGCGTGTGTGTTTGTGTGTATAAATATGTGTATATATATATGCATACATATATGCATGCATACTTACATACATACATACATACATACATACATACATACATACATACATACATGCCGTTGAGCTCCCAAAATCGATAGCACGCTGGCTAAAATGTTTAGCAGAATTCCTCTTGTCTTTACATTATTAATTCTAATCCCGCTGAAATCAGCTCTGTCCTTCAATCCTTTTGGGGACGATAGAATCAGCGGGAGCTAATTATTGATGTCAATGTTTCCGACTTCTCCCTGAATCCAAGTTGCAGGCCCTGCGCCGAAATTTGAAATCACTATGTTCATATATATACATATACACACAAATATATACATAAGTATGCACATCTATATACATATGCACATGCGTACATACGCACACACATTCATATGTGGTTGTGTAACACTTGTATGTTATATATTTCATAAAGTAGAAACATCATTTCATACAGAAGTCAACATATTTACGCACATATATGTATGTGTGTGTGTGTGTGTGTGTGTGTGTGTGTGTGTGTGTGTGTGTGTGCGTGCGTGTGTGTGTTTGATTATGTCTATGTACGTATGCATGCAAACCTATATAGCCTCATAGACAGAATATACGACTGTTATAGTTACGAGATATCATTCCATCTGATTCCCGCCACCAGAAAGGGCCATCTTCCCTACTCCCTGAACTTGATTATTTTTATTTTTTCCATTGAACATACGACCTACGTTTTTTAGACCCCTTCTCCCGTATGCATACATATATATAGATACATAAACACATGCATACATTTATACATACATATATATTTTCATATTCATGCGTGTGCACGTGAGTGAGTATTTATATATATATATATATATATATATATATATATATATATATATATATATATATATATAAATGATAATGAAGTGAAATCACACAATTATATTTTGAAATCATTTAATAATTAAGTTTCCGGTTTGTGTAACATAAAAGGAAATACAACCATTGCGTAAATCTTCCACAATTAAAGCATTCAGAACTGAAGCAATTGATCGAAATATTTCAATATATATTGTTAGAGCAATAAGTCGGCTACTAAGTTATGAAGGCGGATATGCATAGGATGTCCCAAAAGTAATTGCTGAGCGTCAATTCTTGATAATTTCCTTAACTTAACAAATAAAAGCATGATATTTTGATACAATATAAAGGATATAATAGAAATAAATATACACAAGTCTAATTTTGCGACAACACATCATCCCATATGAAAAATAATATCGGTCAAATGGCAGTCATTTTCGGCCTCGCATACCCGTTATCTTTCTAAAACTCGCACCATAACACCCCCAAGAGTTTCAAACATCACTTCTCTGTTTTCTCTATTGATGTTCACCTTCAGTTTCACCAGGGACCCCGGTCTTTTTACGCAAATCCGGGCTTGTCAAGTCTGGGGAACCTGAAGGCCAATTGACATTACCGTAGCGGGAGGTTATTCTCTCTATAAAGCACAACCGTAGCAACTGAATTGTTTCTCTTGCGGTAAGAGAGGTTGCTTATTTTGCTGGAACCATGTGAGGTCTGAGTGGCCGGGCGCAAAAAAGATCTGAGCCATGGATAACAGAAACAGAGAGTTTACTTCAAGAAACGGGAGACCCTTGTGTAACAGAAAAACTTCAATAGAGAAACGAGAGAAGAGGGGTCTGAATCTCTTGAGGGTGTTAAGGTGTAAGTTTTGGAAAGAGCACGTGCATGCGGAGCTAAAAATGGCTGCTATTTAAGCGTTGTCACTTTTCATATGTGATGTGGTGGTGTTGCAAAATTTGACTTGTGCACATTAATTTCCATTATGTCCTTTATATTGTACGAAAATTCCATGTATTTATTTGTGAAGTTAAGGAAGTTATTAGTAACTAAAACACCTCAATGACACCCTGGTTAAGTATTAAGCGAATAGAAAATAGCACTATTTGTTTTGACTTCATTAATATAATTTGTACGGCAAAATACCAGTTAAAACTAACCGTTTCAGCCTCCTCTTGCGCGGACAATTTAACAGGACTTTGGAGTAGTTTGTTATATTTGACTCGAGTGGAAGAATGTTATTTCCTCGGACGCGTCATCTTTTACCTTATTTCCGACGATCGGCCGAGTATAAATATGGAGACGGCTAAAAGAAGCATTTGACCCCGGCTGCCTTCTTCCATCTGTTAAACATGGAGGAAAATCTGCGATGATCTTGTTGGGCTATATCTTGGAAATCTGCCGGCCCAATGGTTTCACTTCATGGCAGAATTATAGTGAAGTCTATTTAATTATTTTATCTGATCAAATTCTTCCTATAGTTGTATAACGGTTCCCGGAGGGAAGCGTCATCTTTCAGGATTATAATGCACCAATTCACACAGCTAGAAATGTTCTAGTGAAGTTGTACATCTTATCTGGCTACCACAGTCCTTAGATCTCAATAGTATTGAACCTTATGGTGCATTTTACAAAAAAAACAAGTAAGGAGTTGATATTCTCCACCACCTTCACTACAATAACTGGATACTGTTTTAGCTGAAGAAAGGACAAATATTCCTTAGGAAACAATTCAAATTTTGTACGAGTGTAAACCTTGTAGAATTCTGGCTGTAATTACTGCCACAGGCGGTCCTACCCCATATTAAAGTAATTTTATTAGAAATTTTAAGGTGTTTCCATTATTTTGTCCAACCCCTATATATATATATATATATATATATATATATATAAAATGAGCTTTAACTCTGATACTAGACCGAGCTTCATGTCAAGAATATTTAATATAACATTTTCATTCACGCGGTCCTTAAATTTTATTTTCTACACACCACATTTCTCTTTTTGGTTTAAATATGGACGTTTGGGTTCATATATCTACGCCAACTACTCATACAGCAAGCATTGAAAGTCAAATTTTTTCCAGAAAATTCGACGACTATTCTCAGCAATATCTATTTGCCATTTTTACTATATGAGAATTTTTGAGATTCCAAAATGTCGAAATTACTTTTAGACTGCAAATTAAACATACGTTAATTATCTCCAGCTGCTTTAATGTGGATTGGAATTGATCTGTTTGAAACATTACTATTTTTTTCTTCTTCTGCCAATGTCTTCTTAATTTAGCTTTAACTTTAGACGTGTCGACTGCAATGGCGGCACAAGTTTGGCTTTCATTTGATACATACACGAGAAAATAGATAAAAACTCTAATGAAGGATATCATATACATTCCGTGTGTGGTATTAATCGTTCTTTATTGGAAATTACATGCAGCACACAGAGGTAATCATTTTACATCAATGAACATGAACCAATCGTGTATCTGTGCTATCAAATAACATTTATCCATTTATATTTCTACGATATCTGAGAACGTGAACCAATAATATTTTTATGGTATCAAAGAACGTGTTTCAATGACATTTCTATATTATGGAAAGCATTACAACAAATATATTTATATGCTATTTCCAACGGTCAGCATCGTCACCATCTCTCTCCTTATTACAACTAATACTAGAGCTAGAACGACCAATAGAGTCAAGAAGACCACGGAAGACACGATCAATATCATTTTTTTCAATTTCAGAAATATCGAACTGGGATTATTTATAGTAATAGGTCACCAGCAACTACTCTAGCTTTGTATATCGAGCACGGATGACCATTTCAATATCTATCGAACTATGCACATTTACATATATATATATATATATATATATATATATATATATATATATATATATATATATATATATATATATATATATATATATACGTATATTCGCTCACACATACATACATTTATTTATTTATTTATTTATATTTCAGAAATATATTCCAATATATCCACATCACTAATGTATGTATGTATGTATGTATGTATGCATGTATGTATGTATGTGTGTGTGTATGTATGTATGTATTTGTGTGTGTGTATGTATGTATGTATGTATGTATGTGTGTGTATGTATGTATGTATGTATACATGTATGTATGTATGTATGTATGTGTGTATGTATGTATGTATGTATGTATGTATGCCACTTCTTTATGTAATAATTTAAATTCTTCCTCCGAAGAAAGAGCTGGTTTCTAACAAAGACACAAAGCTCCATCTTGGATTGTGGATAACAAAAATGATTTCACATTTTAAACTTCAGAAATGTCTTGCAGAATTTGACTGTTCCGATTACAGATTGTATTCGTAATGCGCGCATCAGTCGGCTGGTTTCTTTTTTTAAAAATACAAGCTTATCCAGACTGACAGTTCGGTATTTACTTACCAAACCAATTGCTAAATCAAATGCTCCAATTATTATTGGTATGAATGTAAAATTTGTGATCTGGATATATAGCTGGAAGTTCAGAAGCATTTGTTTCTAATTATCTTCTTTCTCTTTGATTTTCAAAACGATATTCACGACAGTAGGACATGTAATGTCTATGTATGTATGTATGTATTATGTATGTATGTATGTATGTATGCATGTATGTTTGTCATTATTCAGTTTATTTCAAGATTTCTTGCCAAAAGAGAAAGAACTGGTTTCTAACCTAGATCCAAAGTTCCTTCATTGGAATTTCAAAATCAGCAACAGGGTATTTTTGTTTTTATGTATGTATGTATGAATGTATGTATGTTAGAAAAAGTATATGAATTGTTTTGGTGTAGTTAATGTTTAACCTTAATAAGAGACGGTGAACTGGTTGTATCATTACTATGTCGGAAAAATGGCTTAGTAGCGTTTCCTCCCACTTACAGTTCTGAGTTCAAATTCTGCCGAGGTATACTTTGTCTTTCGTTCTTTCGTGGTGGATAAAATAATGACCAGTTGAACATTGGTGTCGATATAATTTCCTCTGAAATTACTGGACTTGTGCCAAAATTCTAATCTGACATTTACCATCGATTCCTACAGCGGTTATTTTATATGAAACACATGTTTCAACTAGTAACTAGCTGATTAATTCTGATAAGGGCACTGGTGTAAATTTGTCGCGGTATTTTGAAAAAAGCGAAAATTATTTCTGCCAATACGCAGTCTCGCCTCAATAAAGATACATATACGCATGCATACATTCATACAGAACTACTATTATCCTACTCCAATGCACTTTTACCCGTCTTCAACTTGAACACTATTGTCCTCAGTGGTCTTTCTAAACGAAGCAAAATATTTGAAGACTCCAGAGACCCATCACGAAAATAATGAACGATGTGACATGTCTTGATTATTAGGATTGTCTCAAAAAACTCAAACTTTATTTCTCTCAGTTGTATCATCAGCAGCTGTTGTTCAAAGTTTCAGGAATATGGTATGCCACCGTTGAATATTGTATGCCGTCGTCGCTTCAACTGTTTTCAGTGCTATGTACAGGAAAATTGTTTTCATGGTCATACCAACGGTAGTTCTGAGTTAGGGTGTAACGTACATTTAAAAGTAAAGAACATCAGCAATATTCAAGTAATTGCTACAAACTGCTGAACGCAGAATACGACAAGATGTTGTTCAGTGAGACAGAAACCGAAATTCATGGACTACCGTAGAGATCAGATGTCCAGAGGATTCGAATGTTTTTCAAAATTTGGTAAAAGAAAGAAATATCTATCGAGAATTTGACGAGAGACTTATATTTTCGAGACATGCATTGTCAGTATACCAGTTATCACATGTGTACTGAGCTACATATTAACTTATATTAGACTTATAGGAAGGCCGAAAATTGCCGGGTTTATCCAACATTGAGTAAAGTAAAGTATTGCACATTTCAGTGATTCTCCATTTACGTTTGTTGGGCAGAACACAAACATTGAAGCACACGTACGTATTGGATACATAAAGACAATCACTCACAAATAACAATGAAACACACACGCTTGTAGATTAAAGTGGCTCTACACCTACTGCATGAATGGAAGTTTTTCTACTCACACAAACACGTATAGGCACATATAAACCAAATTCAGGTATCTCCAAATACAAATTGATGTTTCGTTTGAACAAAAGAACATCGTCACTTTGTAACTAAGTAGGTAGAAACACGCAGAAATGAAAGAAAACATTAAGGAGCAAGAAAAACAACCATAAATAAAATGTATATATAGATACATACTTACATTCTCTCCGTCTCTCGCACATACTCATTCATATATGTATATATGAATTTATTTAAAGCTGCGTCTTAGCAGAGATGATTTTTCGAGTTTCACACCTACATTAGCTTCATCAAGAATATTAAAACAAGGTTTCCGTTTCCATCCTCCCAAAGATCTCTAAACCACGCACCTATGCCTTGCTTTCATTGTTTTCTTCTTCCTCAACGTTAGGAATTGATTGGTTGTAAACAAATTTCACAACATGTAATTCATCACCGAGCCCTCTAGATCTACATATATATTTTTTTCTTAATTCATCTTCAACGTTACATAATAATTTCCATAGAATGGCGGCAAACGGCTGGCTTTCATTTAATAGAGAAGTGAGAAAATAGATAAAAACTATAATGAAGTATATCATATATACACAGTGCTTGTTGTATTCTATGTTCTTTATTGGAAATTGTATGCAGGTTACCGAATTAATCATGTTACATCAAAGAACATGCGTTGAACGCATATCTATGCTACATTTACCCATTTTATTTCTACGATATCAAAGAACAGGTACTAGTGATATTTCTATATTATCGATAACATAAAACAAATATATTTATAGCCTATCTACTACGGCCACCGCAACTAACACCATCACAGACACGCCCCCCCCCACCATCTTCACCATCACAAGGATTATAACAACCATCACCACCATCACCACCGTTATCATAATCACGAACATCACCAGCAGTATAACCACCACTATCATTACCTCCACCACCATAATCACTAACGTCACAACAACATTACCGCCACCATTATCACAACCACAAACACTATTACACTATCGCCACAAGCACCACTATATACTACCACCGACAGCAGCACTAACCTCATCATTAATATCTCAACCTCTATCACCACCACCAATACCATCGCTGCTTTTAACAAGACCACAGACACACCACCGCTACCCTTAGCACCATAATTCCAGCAAAGCACCACCACCACCACCACCACCACCACCACCACCACCAAAACATCCACCATTACTTCCACCATTAACAACATCGATATTTACGCCACTGTGACCACAACCAACATCATCAGATTCACTACTATTAGCATAGCCACAAACACTTCCACAACCAACATTATTACTGCATCGCAAAGTTTTAAAAAAATGCCAGAAATATTACATGAACAGCATTTCTAACAAATAGGTTACCAGACATTAATTATGAGACATGTACTAATTAGGCTTTCTTTATAAATATGGAAATGGATGACTAAATCTATGTCTGTCCATCTATCTATTTTTACGCATGTGCACACACGCACGCACATAAACACACAGACACATATACACCCACTCACACAAACACACGCGAACGCACGCACACACACACCCGGACTCATAGACAGCCTCACAAACATACACACACACACACACACGTGCACACAAAGTGTTTGTCGATAATGTAGAATCTGCACATGTTTCTGTCCTTGGAAGCTCATTTACATTTAGTAATTTCCCCTCTGCCTGGTAGTCCTAGGTAAAGTCTATCTTGGCAGACCAGCTGTTGGCGATGCATATCTTCTATTCTCAAAGACCATACACCACCAGCGCAACTAAGGCGATCACCAACAGAACCAACATCACTACCGCTATCACCACTGGCAGTTGCAGTTGCAGCAGCACCACCACAACCAACAACAAAAGGAAAAATAACAGCAACAACAATAACAACAACAACACCACTACCGTCAACACAAATACTAACAATGGCACGGCCGTTATCGGATCCACAAACATCACTAAAATTACCACTAGAAATAGAGATGGTTCTGGCCAACCGACGACTTACCATTTATGAGGTGGCAAATTCTTTGCAAAATTGATCACGTCCCAGAAAATGCATTCTTCCACAAGTATCGCATCTGTAAACTTTGTGTGAGATGGCTGCCAAGAGAGCTTATCGAAGCGCATAGATGCAACTGTGTGGGTGTATGTCAATGTTTACTGGACCACTGCAATGACGAAGGTGACTCGTTTTTGGAGAGAATCTTTATAGGAGATAAGAACTGAGTCAGAATCCAAATGGGTAAAGTATGGATAGGCGAAACTCGGCATCTGAAGTTACCATTGTAAGCTACAGTGAAATGCTGGCCATCTTATACCTGCAATTCGCACGAAATACGAAGGTCTATTTTCAAAACAAGTGTTATTGTTGCATAAAAATGCACACCCACATATGGCCACCCACCCTGTTGAAACCATAGATGTGTCGGATTTCAAATTGCTGCGATATTCTGCTTGCAACTAGAAAGTTCCCATCCCGAGCACAGTCAGCCATGCATACCAGCCTCCCCTCTCCACGCGACTGGAACAACGTAAAATAAAGTATCTTCTCAAGAACACAACATACACCTTGGTCTAGTAATCGAACTCACTACTTCATGATTGTGAGTCCGACGCTCTAATCACAGCCATTCGCCTTCATATGTGTATATATATGCATATATATACACATATATATATACAAGCGGGTGTTGAAAAGTTCTTGGCTTTAAGGATATCACGAAAGGTCTGATTTCAAACCCGACCTTCCGACTTCTTCTACAGGGCTCAGAAAAACTGAAACACCGCTACAAAAAAAATTGTGAATCTGAGAGAGGAATACTTTGATTAAAATCATAATTAATTGAACCTCCTGTAGTCAGGAACTTTTCAGCAAACCCTCGTACATGCGCGCGCGCGTAGTGTCTGTATGCGTGTGTGTGTGCTTGTCTATGATTGTGTGTGTGTGTATGTATGTGTGCGGGTGTGTATGCGTGTTTGTGTGTATAACTTCTATTAACTCTGAATCTACCCCGAGACACTTCTTTCTAATGCAAACCTAAGGACGATTGGGTGGAATATTTACATGAGTCCTGGGCAAACTGCTGCTGATCGCAGGACATACTGAATGACGCGCCTTCGAAATATTATCTTGAATTTCTTTTTAGCAATTTAGCAAGTTCAGTAATAAGTCATACATATCGCGACCCGCTTCTCGAAAATTGGTGCCTAAGCCTGGTTTAAAGCCTTCTAACGGAGTCATCTGATTCCTGTCATTCCACAATAAATAAAAAAAACTGATTGTATTTGATACTATTACACAACCAGTAACATTGCACAGAAATATTAAGCATTTCGAAATATTTGATTCTTTTCTTCAACAGATCCACTAAATATCTTATTTTCGTTTATTTTATAAGATATACTGAGATACTGAAATGTGGAAATTACTTTTAGACGACAGATTAAATAAATGTTGATTATCTCCTATCAGCTTTAATGTAGACTTGAACTGTTCTCTTGATATTTAATATTATTTTTTCAATGTCGTCTTAATTCAGCTTTGACGTTAGACTTGTCGACTATAATGGCGGCAAGAGACTGGCTTTCATTTGATACAATAAATGAGAAAATAGATAAAAACTCCAATGAAGGATATCATATACACATGGTGTGTTGTATTAAATCGTTCTATATTGGAAACAAGAAAGATAGGATATTTGATACAGGGGAAACTGAATGGTTTATATCGTGTTATTATTGTTTATATCGATCATGCTGAGCGGACAGTGAGGCAGATGTATGTGTATATTTTTAGATATCGAACAAAACTATTTCATGCAATACAGAACCATATATACATATTGTGTGGTTAAAAAGTTCGTTTTGAAAAAGTGTGGTTCGTCTTCATTTCGATTACGGGGCACATTGGACAATTGCTTTCTGTTACAGTCTTATATATGACGCCAGTCATATATGTATACATACATACATACGTACATACATACATACATACATATACGTATATACATATATACATATATATATATATATATATACACACACACACATACAGACACACACACACACACACTCACACACACACACACACACACACACACACACATATATATATATATATATATATATATATATATATGTATATATATATATATATATATATAAAATTATAATACAGGGTATCAAGAGATACCACCACGCTGAAAAAATAGCAGTCAAATCCTGACTCTAAAACCACAATAAACGTCCGCATGGCACGATTAGCGGAGACGAAGACCAAATGAACCAGTAAAAATAAGATAATTCCAAATCCTGGATTTCTGGCTTTGCATAAATAATAATGTTCTGCCTTCATCAGTGGAATATACTCCAGTACATAAATACAAATACATGTATATAAACAGTATACTTACATATACGGACGTATACATACATATATATGCACGTATGCACACGACTAGCTTAAATAGCCCGCCTAAACAACCTTTCGTGCGATCCGGCCAGAATATCAGCGCAGTAAATACACTGATAAAATTATATTTATATAAATAAGGATAAGATCGATATTTAAAATATTGATCTTCTCAAGTGGTCAGCATGGGAATAAAAACCATCAAAGGTAATAATTATTTAAAATTATAATACAGGGTATCAAGAGATACCACCATGCTGAAAAAATAGCAGTCAAATCCTGACTCTAAAACCACAATAAATGTCCGCATGGCACGATTATTTGTATTATGTACTGGAATATATTCTGGCTTTGCTATTTAAGCTAGTCGTGTGCATACGTGCATATATATGTATGTATACGTCCGTATATGTAAGTATACTGTTTATATACATGTATTTTTGTATTTATGTACTGGAGTATATTCCACTGATGAAGGCAGAACATTATTATTTATGCAAAGCCAGAAATCCAGGATTTGGAATTATCTTAATTTTACTGGTTCATTTGGTCTTCGTCTTCGCTAATCGTGCCATGCGGACATTTATTGTGGTTTTAGAGTCAGGATTTGACTATTTTTTCAGCGTGGTGGTATCTCTTGATACCCTGTATTATAATTTTAAATAATTATTACCTTTGATGGTTTTTATTCCCATGCTGACCACTTGATAAGATCAATATTTTAAATATCGATCTTATCCTTATTTATATAAATATATATATATATATATATATATATATATATATATATATATATATATATATATATATATATATATATATATATATATATATATATATATATATACCTTTATATATGTATACATACATACATACATACATACATATATATATATATATATATCATAACATATAATCGTCAACCAAGTGCCACGTCCTATACAGGGCAGTGCTACTAACATTTATAGCCCCGGGAAGACATCACTTCTAGCTGGCTAATGACACACATTCTGTATCCGATTAGTATTTACGATGGGAGGTCATCACTCCCGTCTCTAGCCTTACGTGATACACACGCACTCAGTCCACCCAGTCCACTCAGTCCACCCAGTCCACTCAGTCCACTCACAAAATATCGCATGCTTTTTCCAGCGAGAAACTGTCGCTGATCTCGAAAAAGGAGAAATAAGCTACATGAAATCTCTGAGCGAAATATAAACACTACCAATATGGAATCGTAACATAATTGCAAACCAAGTGTGGCGTCCTGTACAGGACTGTGCTACTGACGCTTATATAGACCCAGGAAAACATCTCTTCCATGTGCCTAACGACAAACATTCTGTGTCCGATTAGTATTTGCAAGGAGAGGTCATCACCTCTGCATCTAGCCTTACATGATAGACGTAGTCTCAAGTTTCTGGGTGGTTACCCGTCCTTAGCGTGTGGTAATAACCAGCTAGTGATGAAAACTCATTCTACTCGCAAAATACTATATGCTTTTCACAGCGACAAACTATCACTGATCTCGAAAAAGGAGAATGTGTCTCGTTAGCCAGCTGGAAGTGATGTCTCCCTGGAGCTTTGGGTGGCAAATATATATTACGATTTCGTATTGCTACTGCTTATGTCTCGCTCAGAGATTTAATATAACTTTATAAATTTCCTTTACGTATGTATGTATGTATCTATGTATGTATGTATGTATGTATGTATGTATGTATGTACGTACGTATGTATGTATGTATGTATGCATGTATGTATGTATGTATGTACGTATGTATGTTCGACACTACTACCATTATCCTTTTCCTCTTCACTTTCGCCCGCATGTTGACATCAACTTTATAGTTCACCCAAATCTTGGCCCCCGTGC
>NC_142935.1:92362944-92382944 GCF_046866305.1 Octopus bimaculoides
AGAGGATACTGATAATACAGGTACCTTACACGTTCGCACACGCACACATTTACCAAACCTAGACACACACACAGATATACGCATGCACGAATAAAGACATACAACAGGAACAAAAAATTGTAGATCGTTAGGAAGGAAATACGAAAAAAGAAAACAAAAGAAAGAAGAAAGCAAAGGACCGTTCAAGATGTTACAGAAGCGTGACGAAAGAACACTGGCCGAAATATAATTACTATGAAATATAGCTGAAGCAAGCGAACAACGAATAAATAGTGCTTGTGATTTCATTGGCTAAATTGACAACATGACCATCCTCAAATACAAAGATATATATATATATATATATATATGCATACATAGATAATTAGGATAAATTCATTAATTAATGATTTATCAGTGGCCAGCGTGCAGAAGAGACCATATCCGGTAAATATATATATAACGAATTAATATTACCTATTAAATCTTCTCCGTCGTGAATTCGTGACAAACGTATCGTTCAATAACCATCAGAAATTGAAATTACAAGAAATTTCTTGGAACACGAATTTAAAATTCGAGACGATCAAGACTTTTACAACCGTTTAACCCTATATATATATATATATATATATATATATATATATATATATATATATATATATATATATATATATATATATATATATATATATATATATATATATATATATATATATATATATGTCTGTATGTCTGCGTGTATGTATTTCTATTCATATACATATACACAAATACTCACAGATACACGAACACACAGACACACACACATGCATATAAATATACATGTATAGATCGTTTTTTTGCATGCCTAGTACTTATTCTATCTGTGTATTATGGGGAACCGCTACTTTACGGGGATGTAAACACACCGACGCTAGTAGTCAACCGGTGATGGGGTACAAACACAGACACAAAAACGTGCGCACACACATACAAACACTCGCGCACACACACACACATGTTGTATACGTGTATCTATTTCTATATATACGACATGTCTCTTTCAATTTTCGTCAGTCTAACCCACTCAAAAGGTTTTAGTCGTCCTGAGGTTATAGTAGAAGACAGTTGTACAATATACAACACAGTGGGATTGAACTCGGAACCACGCGGTTAGGAAGGGCTCTTCTTACGATATATATATATACACATATATATATACACATATATATATATACATGTATATATATATATATATATATATATATATATATATATATATATATATATATATATATATATATATATATATATATATATATATATATATATGTATATATATATATATATATAAATATATATATATATATATATATATATATATATATATATATATATATATATATATATATATATATATATATATATATATATATATACACGCATATTCTCCAAAGACTCCATAAAAGCAAACAAATTCATATGTATAATTAAATGCTTTGTTCAAGATAGAATATAATTTAGCACAATACAACAAGCCGTAAGTACACCACTGAAAAAAGCCACACATTTTATTTAAGAAAACCTGACTTTTGTTTTTATGAGATCCACTAACCATTTTTACATTATCAGATATTTTGAGATTCTAAAATGTCAAAATTACTTTTAAACTAAAGATTAAATGAACGTTGATTATCTCCAGCTGCTTTAATATAGAATGGAATCTTTGTATTTTTTCGAAAGTTATTTTTCTTAAATTCAATTTCAACTTGAAATTTTCGACAGAAATAGAAGCAAGTGGCGACATTTCATTTGATATTCATGCAAGAAAGAGATGGAAAAACAATTTTTGATGAAGGTTAATACATAGAAATTGGTGTGCGTGGTATTAATTTATTTGTATTGGCAAGTAGAACGTTAGTCTGGTATATGATGTAAGACGAAGAAGGAGCAATCCCATATGAGTGGTGATATCGGTCTCTCAGAAGAGTGATATAGACATACACAGATCTACACGCCCATAGGCATACATACAAGCGTATAAATAAACATACATGTTTCTAATACTATTGGTCCTGATCTATCTTCAAAACTGAATTCGCTCTCCCACCATAATCTTGTGGCTTTCTCGTCACTTTTCTATAAGTATTTTCATGGACATTGTTCAGCTGAGCTCTGTTAACTGGGTCCTCCTTTAAGACCTTATCACCGATCAGCTAGACGTGCATCCAGTTCTCATCAATATGCTGTTCAACCTCCTAATTGTCGTAAAGTACTTTACAGTAGTAGTTTCTTCCCTCGCACCTCTGAACTTTGGAGTTCCCATTCACAGTCTTCTTTTCCTCATCAAAAGACCTCCACTCTTTTAAATCTAATCTGCATTATCGCTTATTGACTTCTGTCTAGCGTCCATTCCATTCTAGCAGCTCTTAGGCTTGCAGTGGTCTAAGGACCTTGTAATGAACGAATGCTTAAAAACCAAAGAAAAACATACATATGCATACACACACACACACACACACACACACACACACACACACACACACACATATATATATATATATATATATATATATATATAGATAGATAGATAGATAGATAGATAGATAGATAGATAAATATTTGTTTATTTATTTATTAAAAAAATGGTACGACAACAAAAGAATGAAAGAGACCTCGATATTATGTAAATAGAGGAATTTATCTGTAAATATAATATGTAACACGAGTGTGTGTGTGCGCGCTCGTGTAGGTGTGAGTGTTTGTAAACGTGGGTTGGGGGCCGAAAAGTTCGTGCGGATGGGTAAAAGATAATACAGGTGGATCAGTTAAACTGATTTTATTGAACATATTCCCTTCTCAGATTGACACACATTTCTTGCAGCGATCTTTCAGTTTTTCTAAGTCCTGTAAAATAACACGAACGTTTGAGCATACTATCAGGCTTTTCGTTCTACCCTAAAAACCACAAAACGTTTCAGGTACCAATCGTGTGTATGTATACATACATACATACATACACGTACACACACACACACACACACACACGTGTGTGTGTGTGTATGTGCGTGTTTGGTTCCACATCATCACTTGACACTGCTCTTGATGTGTTTACGTCCCGTAACTAAGCGGTTCGGCAAAAGAACCGATAGAATGTGTTCTAGGCTTACAAAGAATAAGTTTGGAGTGGACTTTTTCGACTGAAGGCGTTGCACAGGCATGGCCGCAGTCAAGTTTCTGAAACAAGTCAAAGAATAAAATAATATATATATATATATATATATATATATATATATATATATACACATATATATATATATAAGCAATGTTAATTCTCTAAATGAAGTATTAACAGTAACTGCACGATAAAGTGTAGTATATTGCCACTTAAGTGTGGCTGACCCCTAGGGGTGGATGTTACTGTTGCTTTTAGCCCCAGGAGGACATCTCCTCCAGCTGGCTTATCGACACACGACTGTGTCCTGTTTGCCAAGGGAGTTATCCCTCTCACCACGACCAGCAGCAAGAACGTATCCGGATTTCAGGGTTATTTCCTTTCTTCAGGTCGTGGTGAGAGGGATAACTCCCTTGGCAAACAGGACACAGTCGTGTGTCGATAAGCCAGCTGGAGGAGATGTCCTCCTGGGGCTAAAAGCAACAGTAACATCCACCCCTAGGGGTCAGCCACACTTAAGTGGCAATATACTACACTTTATCGTGCAGTTACTGTTAATACTTCATTTAGAGAATTAACATTGCTTGTTTTCACCTTTTCAATATCAGTGAAGAATGTCACTGGAAAAGAAGATATAAGATTTTGCCAGGTTTTTCTCTCTCACCAAGGTCATCAGCTGTCGAACGCCGAAGAAGGGAACTAACCCTGAAATCCGGATACGTTCGTGCTGCTGGTCGTGGTGAGAGGGATAACTCCCTTGGCAAACAGGATACAGTCGTGTGTCGATAAGCCAGCTGGAGGAGATGTCCTCCTGGGGCTAAAAGCAACAGTAACATCCACCCCTAGGGGTCAGCCACACTTAAGTGGCAATATACTACACTTTATCGTGCAGTTACTGTTAATACTTCATTTAGAGAATTAACATTGCTTGTTTTCACCTTTTCAATATCAGTGAAGAATGTCACTGGAAAAGAAGATATAAGATTTTGCCAGGTTTTTCTCTCTCACCAAGGTCATCAGCTGTCGAACGCCGAAGAAGGGAAATAACCCTGAAATCCGGATACGTTCGTGCTGCTGGTCGTGGTGAGAGGGATAACTCCCTTGGCAAACAGGACACAGTCGTGTGTCGATAAGCCAGCTGGAGGAGATGTCCTCCTGGGGCTAAAAGCAACAGTAACATCCACCCCTAGGGGTCAGCCACACTTAAGTGGCAATATACTACACTTTATCGTGCAGTTACTGTTAATACTTCATTTAGAGAATTAACATTGCTTGTTTTCACCTTTTCAATATCAGTGAAGAATGTCACTGGAAAAGAAGATATAAGATTTTGCCAGGTTTTTCTCTCTCACCAAGGTCATCAGCTGTCGAACGCCGAAGAAGGGAAATAACCCTGAAATCCGGATACGTTCGTGCTGCTGGTCGTGGTGAGAGGGATAACTCCCTTGGCAAACAGGACACAGTCGTGTGTCGATAAGCCAGCTGGAGGAGATGTCCTCCCGGGGCTAAAAGCAACAGTAACATCCACCCCTAGGGGTCAGCCACACTTAAGTGGCAATATACTACACTATATATATATATATATATATATATATATATATATATATATATATATATATATATATATATATATATGTAATTGACCAAATTTCCCACTCGGCACTGAAGCTCACATGGACAGTCTGCCGAATTCTGTGGTGTAATTTCCGCAGGACGGGACATCAGTGAGTCGAAAGATTTCTCCGTTTTAACAGCTAGATGAACTGGAGTAGCGTAAAGGGAAATGTTTCTGTCAAGAATACAAAGCATCACAAGATCCAAAAACCGAAACTGCAGTCTTACTATCATCAGCATGGCACCCTAGCCACTACACCACGCTGCTCCACACACACTGATGGAACATTACACGGTGTTCCAGAATTAATTATCTATTTCAGGGAAATAGAACGATGTTTTTAAAACTCACTTTTATGTTCCATATGTTAAAAGTGTATAAATTAGACAGCAATTTTGCTTATAATCTTATAGTCTTTATAATTTTTTTCTAATTTTATGTTCATTCTTGTTAGAACTCGCCACAGGCGGTCTTATTCAATTTTGGTTGGGGTCATTTCTTTTTTTATAATCCCGAGAGAATAGACCCTACACATCAGATAAAGCAACAATTATAAACTAAATTCAGAATTTATAAACTGTTAACACATTAAACATGTTATTCGTAAATAAAAGGGAGGTTTATAAAAATGTCTCTAGCTTGACAAAGATAGTTAATTCCTGGACACCCTTTATATATATATATATATATATATATATATATATATATATATATATATATATATATATATATACAGAGAGAGAGAGAGAGAGAGAGAGAGAGAGAGAGAGAGAGAGAGAGAGAGAGAGAAAACATGCACATACGCATACACACAAAAATATATATACATATATATATATATATATATATATATATATATATGGACCCCGCCTACTCAGCTTTAGATTCTTTACTTTAGATTCTCCTTATTTATCAGGTTTTTACACGTGTTGCCGAACAATAAATTTACTAAATGTATATTCAACGTTTACACACCTTTGCAATCACATTTTGAGGAATTAAAACATATTTGGCGTCTAGCATATTCATAGAGAATTTCTGGCCAATTTTTTTTAACGTTATTGTTTCACATACAAGCCTAACACAAAACATCTTTTAGCGAAAATGTCTACAAATATTTCTGTTGTATATAAAAGAATCATCGCAGACGCCAAATCTATTTTCAATTCTTGAAAACAGATTGTAAAGTTCTTGAAATACATTAATAAAATTCATTGTTTCAAACTAGCTGCATAAACAGATAAGAAAGTACGAAACTTCGAAAATAAAGATAAAACTCGAATTTAGTTGCGTCCGTTTCTTTAAAGTAACATATATGAAAGAAATGCTACACGCATATTTACGTTGATGTATATATAGATGCATATATTATATATATATGTGTGTATCTGTGTGTGCGTGTATATGTATACACACACATTCATATATATATATATATATATATATATATATATATATATATATTAAGAGAGAGAGAGAGAGAGAGAGAGAGAGAGTAAGAGATAGATAGGTAGCTAGATACTTATAGGTATACGTGCATGTGTGTATATATGTGTGTGTGCATGTGTATGTGTGTGTGTGTACGCACATATGTATGTGAGCATGCATGTGTCGGCTTCCAAGTTGTTTTAAATACGTAGTCGCTTTCTTTTACCGTCTGATGTACGTTTCTTATTATAAGAGATGTTATAAAGGGTGTTACAGATGTTACATGAATAGCTTCATGTAATGCAACACACACATTTAAATGGATAGGGTTTTTCTAAGGACGTGAGCTGTACTTTGTCAGCACAATGTTGTGGATTTGTCTGTGACGTGGTTCTCCTGAGATCTTATCTAGATGTTTCTGACATCCCCTTTATCATACACAGGACATCTACAATAACAGAACAGTTATCGTTTTAAGATGCCACATCTTTTGTATTTCAAATTCCGGGCCCTTATATTTACTTAGTTTGTCAAATTCCTTGAAAGATATATTATTAATATTTTTATTATTATTAATGTTCAGTAGTTTTATTTTTATAACGTGCTTTCACCTGACTACCGAGCGCAGCTCTGTGTGCCTTGGGTATGTGCTGTGGTTTGCTGTGATGCTCTTATGCTTACTGTATTGAAAGTGTTTTGCGTAGGATGTGTGCAGTGCCCAGTAGTGCAATTTTCTGTATATTATATATATTTGTAAGTCCTGGTGTTTTTGTTATGTATTTGTCTGAATATAATATTTTTTTAGTATACCAAAGGCACCTACTATGATAGGAATTGTTTCTGTTTTTAGATTCCACATTCGAGTTACTTCTATTTCCAGGTTTTTGTATTTTAAAAGTTTTTCCATTTCTTTTAGGGAAACGTTGTCATCTGCTGGTATTTATACATCAATTAGAAAGCATTTTTTTTCTTCATGATCTTTGACAACTATATCTGGTCTATTTGCCTAAATTTCTCTATCTGTGTGTATTGGCATATCCCAGAGTATGGTTGCTTTCTCATTTTCTGTGACTTTTTCTGGCGTGTGCATATACTATCTTTTTTCTGTTGTTATTCCATAATGTTGGCATAGCTTCCAGTGTATATAGGTCCCAGCTCTGTCGTGTCTGTGAATATATTCCTTCCTAGCCAGGACTGGGCAGCCAGAGATAATATGATTTATTGTTTCTTGTCCATCTCCACATATTCTACAGTTACTTCTTATATTTCTTTTCATTATATGTTTTTGGTAATTTCTGGTGGGGAGGCTTTGGTCTTGTGCAGCAATTAAAAATCTTTCAGTCTCTGCTTTGAGTCCTGAGCTTCTCAGCCATTGCTGGGATTTTTCTCCGTCTATTTCTTTTGCATTTAGTTTAGCCCAGTATTTACCATGTAGGGGCTTTTCTTGCCATCGTTTTATCATGGTCCGTTGCTGTTCTAGTTTCAGTTTGGATTTCATTTGTTTTATAGCTTTTGTTGTTTCTTCTTCTTCTTCTTCTTCGTATTTGTTAGGTAGTATGATTTCTTGTTTGTATTTGTCAACTTCCTTAAATACTGAAAACAATTTTTTGTTTGCTCGTGTTTTGTGGCTATTTGTATTAGGTTTCCTTGCTCCTGGAGTAGGTATTTTTGCAGTCCTATGGTGGTTATTTTATAATAGTTTTCCAGCTGTATAAGACCCCTGCCACTTTCTGTGCGTTGTATATATAGCCTTTCTATGTCAGATTTTGGGTGGTGCATCCTATGTCCTATCATTATTTTTCTTGTTTTCCTGTGTATTTTAGATAGTTTGTTTAGTGCCCAGTTAAATATATTGTAGCTGTAACTTATAACTGGGACAGCTAAATTGTTAATACCTGTTATCTTGTTTTTAGCATTGAGCTCTGTTTTTAGTATTGATCTAACTCGACTATAGTACTCTTTCTTTATTCTTTTCTTTCATTTGTGTGTGTTATATCCTATCTAGTTCACTGACTCCTAAATATTTGTATGGTTGGCTTTCGTCTAGTTCTCTTATTTCATTGGCTTTATCTAGTGTGATGTTGCTACTTTTAACTAATTTTCCTCTTTTTAGGATTGCTTTGGGACATTTTTCTGATCCGAAATTCATATCTATTTCCTTGGTAAAGCCATGTACTGTCTGTAGTAGTGCTTCCAGCTCTTTGTCATTTTTAGCGTATAATTTTAGGTCATCCATATATAAAAGGTGGCTAACTGTTTTCCCGTGACATTTGTAACCGCATCCAGTTCTATTTAGCAATTCTATTATTATTATTATTATTATTATTATTATTATTATTATTATTATTATTATTATTATTATTATTTAAAAAATTATTATTATTATTAAGAATTCCTAGCGGTATTTCGTCTGCCTTAATGCTCTGAGTTCAAATGCCGCCAGGTTCGAATTTGCCTTCCATCCTTACGAGGTCGATAAACTAAGTACCAGTTACGCACTGACGTCGATGTAATCGACTGCCCACCCCCGAAAAAACATTAAAAACAGGCCTTTTTGCCTCTAGTAGAAAGGATTATTATTATTATTATTATTATTATTATTATTATTATTATTATTATTATCATTATTATTATTAGCTGTGTTGTTGTTGTTGTTGTTGTTGTTAAGAGATATCTACAATTGATCGCTACCAGAACCCCATGAAATTCAAACTTTTACTTGCCAGTAATATTTTTCCAGTTCAAAAATTGATTGACTTTCTTATTCTAAAATAATAATGTTTTTTTTTTCTCCTTGTGTTATTTTTTCTCCTTTGGGTTATTGATATTTTGCGGGTAATGATTCATACTCTCTCTCTCTCTCTTTCTTTCTCTCGATTTTGTTTATCATCACAAAATGTGTTCCCAATGACACTTTTTTTCATCCTTGTATGTGTCCTTCGTTGTATGTATCTATCTTCACATTGTTGGATATATACGTACACACACACACACAGACACACACACACAAACACACACACATACACAAACACACACACACACACACACACACACACACATATATATATATATATATATATATATACATATATATGTATGTGTGTGCGTGTGTGTGTGTGTGTGTGTGTGTGTGTGTGTGTTTGGAAGGATTCCGACCACTCCTAAGTGACTAAAGGTGAATTGACATATTGTTATCAAAGAATTGGAAGTGATTGGCAGTCAGTTTGGGATGGTAAGCTGTTCTTTGTGAGCTGCTCACATAGAGTGGTGAGTCTCGGGAAATAGTAATAGTAGAGAATCATGTAGATACGTTCTTCTTCCCTGCTTTGTTATATTATATATCCAATACAAAGACATAAATGTATACATACAAATAGTCGCCTGTAATAGCGTTCAGATCTACGAGTATTTACCTCATAATCAGATCTGGATAAAAAAAGACATATGCAAGAGATGAGGTCAAAACGCTTTTGCAAGTATCTGTCTCGCTTTCCATTAACTACCGTTGTGCCTTAGTTTTTTTCATTTATTTATTTATTTTTTTTTAGCTTCACTATCTTCGTGCTAATTAGGAAATTAATTAAAAGACTTGGGCGAACGAACTTCGAAAATGACAGCATCACACTGCATATTTTATAGAAATAAACACTCTACGCTCAACTATTTTATTTTTTCTCATTAATAATTTCATTTGGTAGGAAAACACTTTCAGGCTTTCGCCTGGAAACGAAGAACCGCTGACATATCTTATTTTAAACATTAACGACCTGTACGGACACAGTATTTCTTTCTGCAACCATAATGTACAGTAAATTATATTCAACATTTTAAGCGTTTTAACCTTAGCAATAATACTGCTAACACAGAAGAACACGGTATTGACTTATAAAAATGTTTACTATATTATGTTTGCATAACGAAATACCGCGTCTGTACAGGTCATTAATATTTGCATACCAGCTTCCAAGAATGTGCTTATTTTAAACACTACTAGTTTATGTTAACTAAAAGCTTATAGCGATGATGTACAGAAACAATGTAGTTACGAAACGACGTTTAATCCTCAACAGCTCTACACCTATAGTGAACGATATAGGTTTAATATAAAATATATGTGCACTAAACAGTATATATTCTTTTCTCTTCTGCTCTAGGCGCAACGCCCGAAATTATTTGGAAAGAAGACAGTCAATTAGATCGACCCAGTATGCAACTGGTACTTAATTTATCGTTTCGGAAAGGATAAAAGACAATGTCGACCTCGACGGAATTTGAAGTCAGATCGTAAAGACAGACGAAATAGCGATAAGCATTTCGCCCGGCGTGCTAACGTTTCTGCCAGCTCGCCGCCTTCATTAAACAGTATATTTTAAAAGAACTTCATGAAGGCGCCTGGATTAGTAGTTAAGTTATTATTCAACTCACGATTCTAAGGTCGGGAGTTCGATTCCTGGCAGTTCGTTGTGTCTTTGACCAAGACCCTTTATTTCACGTTTCTCCAGTTCTCTGACAAAAAATGAGTAGCATTTGTATTTTCAAAGGTCGAGACTCGTCACATTCTGTGTCACGCTGAATCTCACTTGAGAACTACTTTAAATTTGTGCGTGTCTGTAGAGTGCTCACCCACCTGCAGATTGATCGGATAAAGTAGACACCTCGTCGCCGTAACCGATGGAGTGCCCGTTATTGAAAAGAATTATTTACGATTCCGGAAAATAGAAAGGAAAGATTTAATATGCAGATTTTACACTGTTTTAGAACAGCGGTTCTAATACATGAGTTACCAACCTGTGGGAATTCATCTACTGAAATTTTTTTGAATAGTTTATGCTGCATTCGATATACAAAACTCATTAGATTACCACTATGAAAGGTAAAGTACGGTCTGTGGTTACAATGTGCTTTAGAATGTTCGGGGATGCTTTCTAGGTCTTATAGTTTTAGTTTCTTTTAGTTTTGTGTTAGCTAACAGTTTCAAGTTCCACCTACACAGATGTGAGGATAAGCCACAACTTCAAGTTCTTAATTAAAAAAAAAATAGTGAAACTGCCAAGTTTAATGACACTGAAATTGTCACTGATTTTCTATATTAATTAAAGATTAAACTTTGTTGCAAGATGGACATTTATTGCACATATCTATCTATCTATCAATCTATCTATCTATCTATCTATCTATCTATCTATCTATCTATACACACACGCGCGCGTACACACACACACACACACATACAAATATATATATATATATATATATATATATGCATCGAAACATACATTAATACATACATACATACACACACATATATATATATATATATATATATATATATATATATATATATATATATATATATATATAGTGCGAGCATTCCGCCGGTTACGACGACGAGTGACCCAGCTGATAGGATCAACGGAATATCTTGTTCGTGAAATTAACGTGCAAGTGGCTGAGCACTCCACACACACGTGTACTCTTAACGTAGTTCTCGGGGCGATTCAGCGTGTCGCAGAGCGTGAGAAGGCTGTCCCTTTAAAATACAGGTGCTACGCATTTTTCTTACCTCAATGAAGTGGAGCAACGTGAAATAAAGTGTTTTGCTGAGGGGCACAACGCGTTGCCGGCAATTGAACTCATGAACTCACGATGCTACGACCGTGAGCCAAATGCCGTGACCACAAAGCCACGCGCTTTCACCTTATATATACATACATACATACATATATATATATATATATATATAGTGTTTTAACATTAAAAAGTGTATATGAAATATATATATATATATATATATATATATATATATATATATATATATATTCATATACACTTTTTAATGTTAAAACACTAACATTAAAAAGTGTATATGAAATATATATATATATATATATATATATATATATATATATATATATATATATATATATATTTCATATACACTTTTTAATGTTAAAACACTATATACTTAGGCACGCACATGGACGCACGTACGCACGCTCACACACATACATCATGCACACACACTCACATACCTATTGGTGTGTTTTTTTCCCATTTATTGAACTACAAACTTCTAACATAAATTTATTAACAGAAAATACTGTAGAAAGTTAATTTGCGTCCATAACAAAAACATACCTGACAATGTCGACATCATGGTTCTACCTGTAATGAAGAATTCGTATCCAATATTGAATGGGTTTGCTCTATCATCGATTAACCATTTCATTCATTATGACTATGGCTCTCCATCAATCACCTATTGCTCCTATATACATTCTTGCGATATTTTGTTTTTATATATTTATATATATTGCTATTCGTATTTTGCCTATTGAATATTATTTCATCTACCCACCCCTAACACATCTGAAACCTATATTTAAATAGAAATATTAAAATCAATACCCCATTTTTAACACACATACCGACTACGCTGCTGCTGCTGCTGCTGCTGCTGCTACCACTACTACTACCACTACTACTACTACTACTACTACTACTACTACTGTTTTTGTTCTGCCTTTTTGCTGCTGCTGTTCCTCATTGGATTATTTATTGTAAATATCGCATTAGTTTTGGCAGAGTTGCTAAAATAGCGGACAAAATATTTTATCGCATTTGTTTCAGCACTTTACATTATGAGTTCAATTCTCGTCGAAATCGTTTTTCCTTTAACGGTCGAGGTTATAATGTTCCAGTTCAGTCGAAGTTAATGGTAAAGTTCATCTTCTGATTTCGGAGAAGCAACGAGAGTCAGTTAATTTGTGAAGGCCAATACTTATGCTTAGAAAACCATATATTTCAGCATTCGTTAATTATATATGAACATGCATTTAGATTTAGCCGAATGCCCCACAAACTCCTTCATTATTATGCTTTCTATTCCGCTACGTGTCTTCCTGGGCAATATTTCCTAATGCCTCACATCGGCCTATACATTGTGAGTAAAACTTGATTGACAGGATCGTATTGAAACCCATCGGGTGGTTTGTACTTTTAATTTCAATACCCCATCTTGTAACACAATGTTACGCTTATTCTGCCTGAGAAGTACATTATTAAAAGTGTGTGTATGTGTGTGTGTGTGTGTAATATTCAGGAACATATACGCTAATTCAATGTGCTAAACGGTTCATTGGAAATATATTTTAGTATTAATAAGTGAAAGAAATATCGAGGGATGTTCCTGCTACATATGGCGAGATTTCAGAATGAATCGAGAGGTAGGCATAAACCTAATGATGAGAAGAGCAGCGTTTATAACCGCTATATATAATTATCTGCCGTAGTCCCAACACTGTACGTAGAATCACGCCAAGTATTCAGTCACACCTAAAACACCATTAAACCATCCACAATACGGTCCAGCTAACACAATCCGAAGGGCTTTGTAATGATTAAAATAAAAACAAAATGTTATAGAAACATGTACGTATGTGCTGTCAGAATAATATCTATTGGTCTACTTATTGAACTGGTATTTATCTCAGTTAATGGAACATTTACTGTTATTTCAGTATTCTAGTAGCACATGCTCAAATTCCGGACGAAATTCTCATCTTTCCTTCTGGTATCACTAACGTGGAGTTATGTTGATTTCTTTCTAGATTTATTAAGTTAACCGTTTTGATAAATTTCTCTATTTCGCACATTTGCTCGATAATACTGGTCATATTTTCATATGATACTACTGAAATAAACTCCTTAAATATAAATGAATCTGTCGTTCATCACAGAAATATCATAAATACCATAAATAAGTGGAATAAATAACGAAATACCCAATGAAAGTATGATGTTTGGGGAACTACGTCTGTGGCCCAGGGGTCATCGATGTTATGAAATTTAGTTTCGTATGTACGGTTTCTAGGTTGAATCTAACGTGATACTAAACACATGTTGAAAAATAAGTCACCTAATTGAAATGAAGTATCTAACTGATCAACGAGTAATGTGTCGATGTAAGTACATTCCTGCAAAATGTCTTTAACTTATTACGTTTCTAGTATTTCGTTAATGATTTGGCAATTCACATTCTGACATTCTGACATTCTGATATTCTGACACTGTTATGTTAAAATATTCGCATAACAAGTTGTGGTAGCTGAGTACTTGTAGTGCACCAGGGTCAAAAGAATTGCCTATTGCGAGCCAAAGAAAACAGAAAACTAAAACAAAAAAAAAGAAACACGTCAACGAAATACTTGCTCCGAAAACTCCGACTTCATCTCAAGCTAAATAAATCAATATTTTTGTGTGTTTTTATCTGTATTCTTGGTGCTGTGCTAAAATGGTAGCAGCGGCAAGAGTAACACATGCAGAGTTTTCAAGATTATATAGTTTCCATCCACCGCGTCTCTTGAGTTCGAATCAAAAGATGGAAGAGTTTGCCCACTTAAGCACTGCGCGCTAGCGATGGTCAATAAACGTTATGCACTCAACAGATACTGATTCGTATATCCTCAACTATATCCAGTCCCTACATCAAAAGACGGAGTCTTGCATTTGTTTAATCAATAGAAATCAATAGCTTTCTCTTCTTTTTTTTACCTCTTCAGAATATAGTTTCGATTTGGCAATTATAAAACCAAGTTTTCGAGTTCCTAATCCAAAGATTTCCCAGCATTCCTCATCCTGTTAAAAATTAATATATTTTTATTTGTTTTCATGCTTTTATTTCATTGCTGTTTTGTTTTTGTTGATTTTTTGTGATTTTTTTTTGTTAGTTTTTAGTCAGCATTATTAATTAATTATTTAAAGTGTTTTCAATTATTGATTCGGAAATATCTCTGGAATTTTCCAATCTAACAGCATCCTATATACACGTATTGATTTCTCGCACAGACACAACACCCAAGACTTCATGCAGATATCTTAGAACAGATGAGTTTTTGTGATACTCATGCCTCTCTCTTAGACTATACAATATTCGAATAAAAGCTAAAAGTCCAATCCAAAATAATAATAAAATAGGCAACATAACAATTAAGTTTCTAAGTTAAAATCAATGTCATAATTATTATGGATTCTTAATTAAAGTACAAGAAACACTTGGTAGGTTGCAGCAGGCATCCATTAGCTGCACGCTATTAGAAACATGAATTAAAATATATAATGTTACCACAAGAATTGAAAATCTTGATAGCAGGCATCGACATTTTCGGAATATTACATAGTGCAGTACGGTAGTCGCCATATATACCGTAACAATATTATTTGCTACGATACTCAAAGCTCAAGGATAATTTAAATACAGTGCGCACTTCTTACGCATTACATGCTTATTTGAAACTGTGTCAAGCTACGCTAGATCAATTAACGAAAGAATTAATAGTAGTGTACTTTGATGCCAGTGTATTGGTCTATCTGTCCCTGTGCTTTTTTATATATGTATGTATGTGTGTGTATGCATGTATGTATATATACATGTATATATACATACACACACACACACACACGCACACACACACACCCACCCACACATACACACACACACACACACACACACACATATATATATATATATATATATATATATATATATATATATATATATATGTATGTATATGTATATACATATATATACACACTCACACAAGAAGAAAAAAACATCCGAAATAAGAAAACCCAGGCGGATCTCAGTTAAGCACTGTCTCTTAAAACTATCTGGTTAACATCTATTTTCGGATATATACATTTCAAGATGTCCTGTGTCTAAATCTGTTAATACAAGAGAAACAATACTCAGAATCATACGGTAAATTCTGCAATCAAAGATTTGATTTTTCTCTATCTGTATTTTGGTTGCTAAATATATATATATATATATATATATATATATATATATATATATATATATATATATATATATAGCCACTATCACTAGCTATGCTGATGACACAAAGATATCTCAGGCAATAAAGAATCCTGATGATATTGTAAGCCTGCAGAATGACCTAAATGCAATATATGAGTGGGCAGAGCAAAATAATATGCAGTTCAATGCAAAAAATATTTCAAGTACTGCGCTACAAGACCACAAGTACCTCCCAACTGGCATACACAGGGCCTGGAGGTACTGCAATCCCAGAACCACAAACAGTAAGAGATCTCGGCATCAACATGTGTAGTGATGCATCATTTCACAAGCACATTGTCAAGTTGACAGCAAAGTACAGAAAACTGGCAGGGTGGATACTGAGGACATTCCGTACAAGGGATCAAAAAGTCATGTTGACTCTATGGAAGACATTTGTTCTGAGCCGCCTAGACTATTGCTCTCAGTTGTGGTCACCACACAGTGTTAGGCGGACAGCAGAACTCGAGGCAATTCAGCGGCACTATACAAAAAAGATCGCCACAGTCCAACAGATGAACTACAGGGAGCGACTGAAGGCACTAGGTCTCTACTCCCTGGAGCGCAGGCGGGAGAGATATGTAATAATATACATATGGAAAATACTGGAAGGACTGGTGCCAAACTTTGGTATCAAGTACTACAGGAATGCCCGCACGGGTCACCACTGCATGGTGCAAAAGGTACCATCGACTGCATCTCACATAAGAACGAGATACTGCAGCAGCCTCGGTTTCAGAGGACCTCAGCTCTTCAATGCCCTGCCAAAACATTTGAGAGACATGAAAGACATGGATGCGGAGGTCTTCAAGACAAAGCTTGACGCTTTCCTCTCCACGATACCAGACGAAGCAATGTCTCGTAATGAGACGCAGTTTAGGGCAGCGATGTCAAATTCTCTTATACACCAGATGTGCCATCAAAACTCTTGATTGGACCATGTCAGGTGGGGGAGAAGAGCCATGCAAGGAACGTGAAAATCACGGTGGTGCACCAGCATGACCGCAGCCACTTGGCTGAAACACATAAATAAAAAAAATATATATATATGTTATATTGGCGCAGGAATGGTTGTGTGCTAAGTAGCTTGCTCACCAACCACATAGTTTCGGGTTCATTCCCACTGCGTGGCACCTTGATTATGTGACTTTTACTATAGCCTCGGGGCGACGAAGGTTTCGTGAGTGGATTTGGTAGACGAAAACTAAAAGACATCTTTCATATATATATATATATATATATATATATATATATATAGTTATACAGGTTGTAGCAGAGAGGATATGTTTTTGAAATGGGTATTACTCAGCCCGAGAGTAATGGTGCATCAATGACGACGGACACTACATGATGGATGTTGTTTTGCACACGTAATTTGACAAATGGTAATTCAATACAAACACATTTATGTCAAAAAAATTTTGTAGCTAAAAGTAATGATTTTGTGATGGACACCCTATATTTCGCGATGGATATTTTTTTCCTTTCCAGATAAACAGGCGCACTATATATTCGTTTTATACTTGTTTCTTATTGTTCTGAATTTATGTTTAATGTCTGGAAATATTTCGTCACAGATCCTGTAACCTTATGAGTGACTCTCCATCCCACGTGTCTCCTCATTTTCTCTTGGAATGGAGAGCTGCTGAAGAGGTCACAGGAATTATGACGAAAGATTTTTAGACGAATATAAACCGCGTGTGTTTATTAGGCGACGAAAAAAATGACTTTCACGAAGTCCACATATTTGATTATTCTATCGGAGAAAAAAGTAATCGGCTCGTTGGGAACTGCTTCCTGGAATTCTTCGTCCGATATAAATCGATGACTTCATAAAGGATGTTTCAAGGACCAAAGATGTGATTGACTGAAGAGTCAAAATCTGAAGTATATGCTGGTTGTTAGAACAAATCGAAACCCAAATTTTCAATGGTTTCAACGATGTGGACATGCATTGAATTGTCATGCAGCAATGGCACTTGCTTTGACAATATACCTCAGCGTTTGGTGTTCATTTTCGGTTTCAATTTGTTGGTCAGAATTTCTTTGTAAACCTACACTCGTGACTAAACTTCCTTTCCAGCGAATGCTCCAGTGTAACCCCTTTTGTGTCTTCAAAACGGTTAGCACCACATTTTCTTCGGAAGGGTGAGTCTACAATTTATTTTAAACTGTAAATTCCTGATTTTCCCACTCTATATTTTTCCTTTTGCAATGTGACTACAAGTGATACATCCAGGTCCCATCTTCTGTGAATATTCTTTCTAAAAAAGCTTCACCTTCATCGTTGTAGTAGTCGAGTAAGCGTTGATATATTTTCACATGCTTGCGATTATACATTTTGGTAAGCCTGTGCTTGTCCGATCATTTTCAATATTCTCGATCTAAGCGTTAGATAACTGTCCCTGCGATAAATTTCAGCACCTGACACACGTGCAATACAGAGAATTCGCAACAATGATCTCTGCACCTCTTTGGGCACTAACAAAAAGAAAAAGAGAAAAAGAAATATCTGGGACTATGGAAGTCAAACATTGGTAACATAACTACGAATGTACCACAGTTTCGCATTGAACACAGTGTGGGGTCACAAAGAAGTTCGTTTTGTTTATTTTTTCTGTAAGAAATTGGTTTTGATATAAGAGAGCACTAAGTCGCAATATGTGTGGCAAAGAATATTGTTTTTCACCCTAACATTCCACTAATAATTAAAGAGTTACTTATCGTTTACACATCGATCCAAAGAAAATAAACATACGTAAAGGTGACAGAGTTTGAAGTCGGAACTCCGGGAACAAGTAGAAATATCGGAAAGTATTCTATCAAGGACGATACCAGTAAGATGCTATATATATCATGAACGTCAAACATATCATACATAAAAAGGATCACGCCCCAACACACACGCACGCGCGCGGGCGGACACACGCTTGCACACACACTTACTTCCAGGCACACACACACCCAATTGTATATAAAATTTTGCGTATAGTGACATTGTTTTGGGAGAAATAACCGGTTTCGCATTTTCTTTTCAAATTTCTTAAATTTCTTTACCCATGTTGTGTTATGTATACGTTATGGTGTGACGCAGAAGAGTTTGACACAGAGGGAGGTAACCAGGGATTTTTTCGGTATAAGGGAGGTAAGGTCTTGTTAATTAGGTTTTGTTAATTTAATATGATTTGGTTTTGATAGAATAAAACATAAGAAATGGTTAAGTTTTGATTTATATTTTTTAATGAGGTAAGTTTACTTATTTAAAAATGCTAAAAATAATTAAGTTTTCGCTTATATTTTCAATGAAGTAGGTTTCCTTGATTAATCTAACTTGTGTTGGTGCTCCAAGAGCACATTGATAAAACGGAAAGCTTACAAATTCTGGTAGCAGTTGTTTTGCGATATGTCAATGTGTTCACTAAAAGGTATCATTTTGTATTCTGTGAATGCAATCTGATGTCGGTGCAGAGTGCATCGGCGTCTGAGCGTTAATGCCGTGGAGCCTATTTAGTTTTAGCGGCATCCCGAGCATCTTATAACATAAATCAGGTTTTCCGAAGCACAATTAAAATCAGATTTGATTTTGAATTTTTGTGCGTCTTTCAAAATGAAATTGTGATCCTTCTAGAATGTTGGGGCATGCTGCGAAATTTAGTCCAACACATTTTTTCACTTTTGCGTCTGTTATTTCAGAAAATAATTTTGCCTTTATGACGATCATCTTCTTTAATGACTTCAGCTATTTGTGGTGTTTAATGATCTTATGTGTGTGTAAAATTTCCTTTAATTTGGGGTCCCTATGTAGCATTGGTAGATTTTGGGTGACGATGGTGAGGCTCCTTTGTTTCTGAGATTGTAAGTGGATAAGTACAGCAGTATTTTCGGGGAAGGTGTGATGCTGTGTTGAACTTGTGTTTCGTTTATTATCTATCCAGCCACGTGCTATCACATACCAACTATCT
>NC_142935.1:92387944-92392944 GCF_046866305.1 Octopus bimaculoides
AAGCAAAGAGTACGATCTCTCTTTTCACTAGATCTTTAAAAGACTAATGTTCTCTAATGCAACAAAATAAAAATAATGCGCATATTAGAAATATCTACCAGATGGCAATTTCATTTTTAATGAAACATCTCAGAACGTAAGATGTCTACTTAATACGCCATATGCTGATAATTTGTAAAAAGAATGAAATAGTGATATACATGAGTACCACAGACTAGATATTTTAGGAACTTAGTTATATAAAAAAAGCAATAGTAGAATAAATGGAATTTGTCATGCGACATTTTCCTCGTAATTCTTTAATTGCACAATAAAAATTCTAATTCTGACTCGTGTGGTGAGGAGATAATTATGTCCTTTACGTTAACTACGTCCACAAGAGAAACCACATTCGTAATATATAATACATTATAAATACAATATATACATACATATATATATATATTCAGGCATATAAGTGTGTGTGCTTATATACGCTGGTATGTGCGTGTGTTTATATATGTATGTATATATATATATATATATATATATATATATATATATATATATATATATATATATCTACGTGTGTGAATGTGTCAATGTATTCGTGTATGTGTACAATTAAATAGAGATATATTCATATGCATTTACTAGTATATATAGATTAATATGTACATACATATACGTACATGAATATATATATATATATATATATATATATATATATATATATATATATATATATATATATATATATATATATATATATATATATGTGTGTGTGTGTGTGTGTGTGTGTGTGTGTGTGTGTGTGTGTGTGTGTGTGTGTGTGTAATGGAATAGTTAGTATAAAATCTTGTGTGGAATATATTATAGAATTTTTTGGTAAGGTGAAGTAAATGTAAGGCGGATTACAAGAAAACAGGCATGTAAATTAATGGTGCCTTACCCTGCATTCAATATTTCAGGGTTATAATCCCCTCTTCGGAAATAAGTTAGACCCGAGAGTTCACTGTGCACATAAGGGAAACACAGCACAACAGAAGCAGCCTTAGAATGTCCGAAGCCATATCAATACACCAACGGAAGCCGACTATGAACAACAGAAGAGGGTTATATGAAACTAGCTGGTTGCTATAACTACAACCTTCTGTGCATGTCTACTCTCCACATACTCACACAAATCTACGTCTGCAACATTCGCTCATTACTTAGGAGGGTTACATTTGCAACATTCGCTAATTCCTCAAGAGGTGTCATAACCCTGGAATAGTGAATGTCAGGGTAAGTTACCATTAATTCACATGTCTGTTTTCATGTGATTTGTCTTGGATTTATCTCGCATTGTTCTGGTCTTACTCACGAATTTTATATCACACACACACACACACACACACACACACACACACACACACACACACACACACACACACACACATATATATATATATATATATATATGTATAGTTCGAATTTACACAAAAAAAAGCAAAAGACGAAGAGAGGTTTGTAAACAACAAACAAGCGTATTAGTTTAACACTCGGGAAGGTGAAAAAGTATTTTACGTTTCAAGTCGACGCCCTGCAACAGAAGGGAACACGAGAAAATAAACAAAGAGATAATAAAAAAGGCTTAAGTGGTTAGCGGTCAATCATAGCAATATATATGTACATATATATTTTAAATAAAAGGAGAAAATAAAGACATGACAGTTTGAAATTCCTAGGATATGTATAAAGAGAAAGGTAGTCTTACAAATGTTTCAGAGATATGAAGGATATCCTACCATCAGAAACGATATGAGAGATCTAAATAGAAAGAAATAAGTAGAGCAATTTCCTTGGATAATAGAACTGCAACTGTAACATCCAACATATATTTTTATTTTTTATTTTCAAATTTCCCTTTATACTTCCTATATCCGTTTCCAAAATAACTCTTTATATTGTACTCTACTATTTCCTTCTATTTAGCTCTATCATATTATCTCATATCACTGAAACAGCCGTAAGACACCCTTTCACTATATAATTGTCCTAAAAGTTTCGCATTGCCTTGGTTTTGTTGTCTCCTTTTATTTAACATTTACATAGTCACACACGACCCACATTAGACTCCTCACTCATAATATTATCGAAGCTGGAGCTTGACTACGGTCCTTCTGTAGCATTTACGTAACCTTACCAGCCATTTTGGGTCTTCTGGATACCAAAACCTCTCATATATATATATATATATATATATATATATATATATATATATATATATATATATATATATATATACATACATCTATATACAGCTATATACAGCTATATACATACGTACATACACATATAGATACATAAATAAATATACAGGAACATCCGTACACATGTGTATGTGTGTGTGTGTGTTCACACGTCTGTGCTAGTGTGTGTAGGTATGAGTAATCGTTATTTCAATGTCGGTGTTTAATGGTATCTTTACATGTCACCATTGGAGTTCATCTGAAAAAGTGAACAATCTGTGAAGAAGAGCTTTTGTAGACTTTATTTTATCTGATAGTAAAGAGGAATAAACAAAATATGATATAAAAAGACTCAAGTGTTTTTGCGAGCACTCGCTCTCTCAGATCAAATAACACGAATGCATGTATATGCACGCACACACACACACACACACACACACACACACACACACACACGCACACACAGCAGTATATATTTATACACACAAACATATAAATATGTCCTATTCCACATTTTTCTACATTAATGCTGTTATATTTACACTGTTGTATAACATTTAACCCACGAAATAATAAAACAATTTTTAATATGAAAACGCAAGCCGCATATGTGTGTGCGTGCGTGCGTGTGTATGTGTGTGTGCGCGTGTGTGCGTGTACGCGTGTCTGAGTGTGTAGGAATGTATTATTTTAATATATGTGTGTGTAAGTGTACATGTTTATATATTCTGCTGTACGTAATAGTTACAGAATATATTTCATACCACAAGAAATATTCGTATGGCCATTGACCTTTCATCTTTGATGTTAAAGCTACATATTGTTATCCTGTTCAAAATTTATCGTTGAGCCATATGTATCTAATATCTCACATTCTCTACAACCCTACTCTTCTATCTTACACCCTGTATCTTTTCTCTGTCTTTTATTCCATTCTGCAAGTCACAATGAACCACTAATGGCATTGCCTAACATATATCTCTGATTCTCTATGTGAGTGTGTGTGTGTGTGTATATATCTGTGATGTGTGTGTGTTTATCTACGTATATATATATGCATCCGTACTTATATATATATATGTGAATATATGCTTGTATGTGTGTATATATTACTATTGTGTTATGGTGTATCTTCTACTTCTCCTTGGAAAGAAGAGAAAAACAAGAACGATCATTTAGCCATTTATTCCAGAAATTTCTCTGAGAAAACATCACTGGCTAAAGACAGTTATGAACTTTTCTAGGTTAAAAACTGTGAATCAGTAATCAATATATTTTACCATTTGACTATCTTCTTTTCTTCTTTTCTTTCATTTATTTCTTTCCTTTCCTATATTCTTTCTTTGTTCGTTCCATCTTTCTGTTCTTTCATGGCGTATTTATTTCTAGCTTTTTCTCTCATCTCTGTATGTTACTGTCAACTTAATGTCAATATTGATGGACGGTGAGATGAACGGACACATCTTTATTCAGTCAATTCCTATTGTACGTTTCCTGAACTGGGAGTGATATACATTTTGCGAGGTATGATGTGATAGTGTATTTGGGAACCCAACCTATCAACTGCGTGGTTGCTGGTTCGACTCATTGAACAGGCTAGTGATGCTATTCTAAGTAATATAGCCACAAACAATAAAACTATATAATGCATCAACCTTAGATTGTGGGGGACAATATCTTTTAACTCTGTCATAAAAAGGTCTATGATTAAGGTGGAGCATAACATTTCACACCCCACATTCTTTGACATAAATATATGGTGAATCGAACGTAAGAATATGAACCTTTGATGTAAGTAGCAACATTGTGAAACTGGCGACTGTTTGAATTGAAATACGCACTTCAAATCCTCCTAGTTAGAAGAAAAAAAACTGATGCTCATAACTTTTATACGGTGTACACAAACGGGAAATGGTTGTAATAGTTTGTCGCATTGTTCGTGAACAAATCAAATCATCTCGGTGTATTCGTTGCTGAAGAGACCAAATCATCTCAAGACAATGTGTCTCGAGGTCCGCTTTGGTTCTGAACAAAGGGCTGTACTGATAAGGAGAGTTTATCTAGTTCATTTGCATAATGTTATCCGTTACAAGATTACAAGACTCCAAACGAATGATGAGTAGGTGCCTGGACCCTAGTGTCACATGAGGGAGAAAAATATCTGAATTTTAAAAATCATAGACTGCCACTAGTAAATTATCCGCTTTTGAGCAAGAAACCAATATGTTTCAGTGTTAACTGTCCGAGGTGCGGCCAGTACATATTCTCAGCCAAGTATATGAGAATAACCAGACAGAAGATGTCTTGCTCAAAATACAATGCGTTGTTTGTTCCGCGAAACGCACCATGGATCCAACGACTAAGAATTCCAGATTCAAAACGTTAGGCTACGCACTTTCACTTTAGCAAATGATAAATTTATATAACATACATTTAAGACTAACGTTTGAAAATAATATTGCAATAGATTAACGAATTAAGTACGAGTTTATATGGACAAGAATTTGCCCTCCCAAGCTGGTACCTTTTATATAATATCCTTTTCTAGAATATTCCTCAACGGTAGAGAATTACCATAGTGAAATAAATAATGTGGCAGGCTGTGCAGAAATGAGCTATTTGATGCAGAAGTAGTCTTTGAAATGAATATTAAGTAACACATCACTAACTATTTAGCCTACGTTAAACTATATTGGCAGTGATTGATTTCGATCTGGCATTCGGTGGTCGTGTGCCTGTTTCTGACGAAGCGCATTTTACGTCAAATCACGTGCTGCAGCAGTCGCA
>NC_142935.1:92397944-92405444 GCF_046866305.1 Octopus bimaculoides
TTTGCCGAACCGGTAATCTACGAGGTTGTAAACACACGAACATTTGTTGTCTACTGGTGGCAAGTGACAAACACAAACACGAAGGCAACCCCCCCACACACACACACATAGCTTGTTTCAATTTCCGCCTACCAAATCCACTCACAAGTATTTGGTCGGTCCGACCCTACCACAGACACATGCCTTATGTGAAACGCACTAGGACTGGAAACGGAACCATGTGCCTGGCTAACACACTTCTTACTACACAGCCACTTCTAATAATTATTTCTTATTTGGGCACAAAGCTAGCATTTCTTTCGACCTAAGCATATTATTTTGAACCTAAAGTGACGAATGACGAAGTCAAACTTGAGTTTTGAAATCAGTAAAATGCCGGAAGAAGCTTTGCAAGACATTTTGTCAATGCTCTAACGACTCGGCAATTCAGTCAGCCAATGATAACGAGTCGGCCAATGGGAACGAGTCGGCCAATGATAACGAGTCGGCCAATGAGAATGGATCGTCCTATGATAGCGAGTCGTCCCATCTATTGTCTGTAAGGATTTAAGAACTTTTGCTGGGTATGTTTGACTTAAACGGCTTAGGATAAATATAATACTCGTTTCGAGAGAAGCGTACGTATGACTGCTTATTTATATACGTGCACATGATTAGAGATAGTTATTTTCTGTTGAAATATGAAATAATTGACACTAATTTAATTTTAAGTAACATGTAGAAAATTAATTATGGGGTAGAGCACACGAGTAATATGATTTATTAAAGTGTTAGGGGAAAGCATGTGGTTCTACTTATTATCATTAATTCCTGATTATTAATTCCAACGAACTTAATTTGAATAAATTGTTTCTCACGGACCTTGCTGAAGTTAGATACCATATTAAACTACTAATGCAAAGCTCTGTCTATCAGAAAAAGGAATGACAAGAGAAAAGTTGGAAGAAGGGAAAGTAATCTAGGGACACATAAGGCACTAAAGTCAAGTTCCTTTATTTATATATGCAGAGAAAAAGTTGACAGTTATATAAGAAATGACATTAAGCATTTCGTTCAGTGTAGTAACGATTCTGCCAGCCCGCTGACGTAAGGTCAATCTATGTATACTTACCTACAGAAGAAGAGAACATCCCATTTTCTCTGCCTTTTCGACTTTCGTTATTATACCTTTTCTGTTCTTTCTCATGAACAGCATATCTTTCTGTGAATGTCAACTGTTAGTCTTTGTCATCCTCTCTGACGGGCATTACATAGACCAGGATTTAAAGTGCACCGACATGATATTTATGAAGATGTGGTTCTGTTATTCATGCTTACTGACTGTAAAAGTGCGTGACCTACTGGTTAAGGAGTTGCACTCAAGATCGTAAAACTGTGGTTTCGATTCCAAGATTGGGCGGTATGTTCTATTATTGAAAAATAAAATAAAAGTTCACGATGCCACAATCCATTCAGGAGTAATATGAGATCACGCAATAGCTGGGAAGGCAGCCGTACGATAGACCAGCGTCCTGTCCTTTGTGTAGGAATATTGTAATCCTGCCATAGAAATCGAGTTGATCTCGAGTTCTATGATACTTATGTCTCACAAGAGAGAGAAGCAACGAGAGACAGCGAGAGAGTGAGTGATAGTGAGAGAGAGAGAAGGAGAGTAAGAGAGTGAGAGAGAAAGCGAGAGTGAGTGAGAGAGAATAAGAACGGGAGTGAAAGAGTGAAAGTGAGAGTGAGAGAGAGACAGAGTAAGAGGTGTATTTACATAACGAATTTGAAAGAAGCTAGAACAAGAATTGACATTATATTTTACTTAGACATCTATGTAGGTTCTCTATGCTTGTTCCACGTGATTCTAAGCACACGCACGCACATACATATTACCCATGGTTCTATGCTGCGTGTCCAAGATTTTGTAATCTCTATGATCTTATAAATTATTCCACATGCACGCAAATACATACACAGACACACACACACACACACACACAGAGGCACGTACACAGAGGCACACACACACTCGTCCAGCCACACGAAACCGCATACTTATTAACAATTTCATGCTTAGGAATAGTCATGTAAATGCATACATACCTACATACATACATATAGATACATACATACATATAGATACATACATATATACATATATACATGCATACTTGCATGTTTGTATACATGCACACATACGTTCATCTAGGGATCATTCTTTAACTAATCCAATCAGTGTTATGATTTCTACTTATCGATCTCCTAATAAAATATGGTTCACAGGTCACACATAATACCATTTAGAAATACCAGTGTATGAATATTTTATATAGTAATCTAATTACCTTATACGCACAATTTTTACATAATTTGTTTATGCATGGATAACCATAGGTATGTAGATACAGAGACATGCATGCGCACACATATATTTTGATACATGTACATACATATATACATACATACACACAAATGCTCGCACACGCATATATGTACACATATGTATGTGTATGTGTATGTATATATATATATATATATATTAAATATACATATATAAATGTATAATATATATATATATACACAAATATATATGTACTTGTGTATATATATATATATATATATATATATATATATATATATATATATATATATATATATATATATATATATATATATATATATATAAATTAATGCTTGTTTACGATGGATTGCGGAAATTGAAATAGTATTAGAGTGTCTAAGAAAGGCCTCTACAGCATTGTGATATACAGTATTATGAAAATTAATAACAGCAAAATGGGGATGTGAAACGAGGTGCAGACATTAAAACATCTCGCGAAAGTTAAGAGTGTTCGGGGCCGTTGAAGGAAAATTGCATAATGGAAAAACATAATGTTGCAAAGTGTTTGGAATTTTAACTAAAATTCAGTAACTGATGTATTCAAATTATTCTAGTTTCCATATGTGTCTTCGGAGAAAATATACAGGAAATTTAATTTGGCCTTTAGCAGTATAAGATTTGTTGATATAATATATAATTCGGAACAACGATATGTTATTTAATAACTCTTTCTAATTTTAGCACAATGCGAGTAATTTTGAGGGGAGGAGGCTAACTCCATTTTATCGATCCCAGGACTTGCGCAGTAAGTAGGTATTTTATCAACCTCGGAAATGTGAAGGACATTCGGCCTTTACTGAATTCGAACTCAGAACGTAATGACTCGGGGCAAATACCGCAAAACAATTTTTTTAACGCTCTAACAATTCTTATTTCTTTATTGCCCACAAGGGGTTAAACATAGAGGGAACAGACAAGGACATACACAGGGATTAAGTCGATTACATCGACCCAGTGCGGAACTGGTACTTAATTTATCGATCCCGAAAGGATGAAAGGCAAAGTCTACCCCGGCGTAATTTGAACTCAGAACGTAACGGCTGACGAAATACCGCTAAGCATTTGGCCCGACGTGCTAACGATTCTACCAGCTCGCCGCCTTGATGTGTTATTTAGAAGACCTTTCTGCTGAGAGCACAAGGAATGAAATATTGGTGGAGAGCACTAGTCGATTACATCGAGCCCAGTGTTTCACTCCGAATGGGTAAAAGATAAAGTCCACACGGCGTGCTAACGATTTTGTTAGTTTATCGCCTTAATATTGCTATTTAATAGTGCTTTCTACAATAAGTACGTGGACTTAAACATTTGGGGAAGGCGGGTAGTCTGTTATGTCGACTCCAGTGCTGCATTGTTATGTGCTTCATCAACTGCGAAACGATGACAAGCAAAGTAAACATCGGTGGAATTTGAACCCAGAAGTAAAGACGGGGGAATGCCGCTAAGAATTTCCTCCGACGTGCTAACAAATCTACCTGCTCTCTGCTTTGGTATAACAGTATCCTCCGTCTTTCATAACAGTATCCTCCGTCTTTCAAGGTTAATCTTTTTTCAGGCCATGTAGAGGCAGATTTGGGCCTGGTCATCCGGCTTGAAATTCCAATAATTCATGTGCGCTCTACCAGGTTTGGCAAGCTGGTGCTATTTCATGACTGCACATCTTGCCCATCAATGATGTCGATGTTTATTCAAAGGAAAGGCTACTGATTTGGATTGAGACATCTTTGCACGAGTGTCGTTGTGTATGTTGCTGTCGGATCATATATCACAGAGCCTTACTGTTTACTCTTACCGTTTTCAATTTTTAAATTGTGTTCCAGTTGTTTTCAAATTTATTTTACTGGTGTAGTTTTGTATGCTAATTATGACAATAATTAGTTTTGAAAACATTCAATAAATTCGTAAATAATACATTAATAGCTATTATAATTTGAAGATTTTGGGTAAGGGTAGCCAATCAAATGTCATAAAAATTGGTGTCTGTTTCCATAAGTAACAAGCCAAGATGCTGTCTATATAAATCTACTAGGGTACTACCACTACGTGAGGGGAAGATTTTAACAGATACAGAAGAATCTTTTAATTGACTGAAGGTTGAAAGAGAAAGTTGGCCTCGGCGGGATTTGAACTCCGAACATACCATAACATAATATATAAGCAGTAATATGTGATGGGATTTTTGTGTGTGTTGGCAAAAGGTTTTATTGCGGATTTTTCCTTATTGAAGTTTTTTCACATACCATTTCCATATTTTGCTTTGCATTATTTTATCAGACAAATCATATACAGGCTTTTCTGTTGGTGTCACAAATTTTGGAATTTTAAAATGAAGAGAAAATTTTCAGATTTGGTATTTTGATGTAGTTTCTCACGCTGAAGCTGATTTTGTTATTCACTTGTTGCAGAAAGTACTGCTTTTACAGTATGTTATAGTATGTTCGCAGTTCGAATCCCGCGGAGGCCAACTTTACATTTCTACACTCAGGCAATTACTAGGGTCGAGCCTATCTCAAATTTTTATCTTTGTGCCTATATAAGAAACCATTCCAAAATACATATTTTAATTTTTCTCTAAAAATGCCAGGTTAACAAAGGTTCAGGTTTTCAATCTATAGTATAATTATTCAGCGTAAAGCAAGATTATATATATATATATATATATATATATATATATATATATATATATATATATATATATATATAATTATTCAGCGTAAATATATATAAGCAAGTATATATATATATATATATATATATATATATATATATATATATATATATATATATATATATATATATATATATATATATATATATATATATAGATAGATAGATAGATAGATAGATAGATAGATAGATATAGATATAGATATAAACAGCGCCTTACACTTTTTGCATTTAATATTCTATTAACGTTGAAAATTATTATGTATCTTATGACATCAAACTTAGAATACCATGTTACCCATGTGATGGTGTATATTATTTTCAGTTCTGTTACCAGATGCAATGTTGGATTTGTTGTTGCTCAGCCACAGAATTAATTAAGTAATTAATAATAATAATTATAATAATAATAAGAATAATAATTGAGCACGTCACACATCCTACGCAAAACACTGTCAATGCAGTAACCATAAGAGCATCACAGCAAACCACAGCACATACCCAAAGCACACAGAGCTGCGCTCGGTAGTGAAGTGAAAGCACGTTATAAAAGTAAAACTACTGAATAATAATGATAATAATAATATTCATAAATAATTGCGTAATAGTAGTCTTTATAATAATTGCAGGGGAACTCTTACAGTGGTAAGGAAGAAAATAATTATAATTCAGAATAGCAGCAGCTACACCACTTCAACAAAATGAGACGATACTTTAAAATTACACCTGTTTTACTAACAAGAAAATTTCGTTTTATAAATCTTAAATGATGCAATGAAATTAATAGAATTTGCAGGGGTGGGATTGCCTAGCTAAATGTTATAGTTGTGCGAAATTTTAAAATAAGTTGTTTCTTTTTTAAATCTTCATAAAAAATGAAATACAGAAAATGGGGAAAAACGCTCTTTGTCAAAGAGAGAAAGTTAAATTAGTAATAAAAATGTGTCTGCGATTCTATTTGATTACTTTTAACTGCAGTGCTCTAGCAATGTGTTTTGGAAAAACAAATTCGGTTTTGAAAGCAAAAATTATAATGCTTGTAGACACACTTGTACATGTTGTCTTCTCTTACAGATATAACGAGGTGAGTTTCAGAGAAACGTAAAATTCAATTTTATAGATTCTACTTTGTATCTGGTACTTGGATTATCGACCTAGTAAACGTGAAAGATAAAGGCGGTCCTTGGTGGGATTATATTTAGAATTTAAAGGGACGGAAGCAAATGCCGCAAAGATGCTAGTGCTGTGCTCTTGGGGTTCTACATGCGCATTGCCATTCACATTTGAATAGCGATCAGTTAACATCAAATAGAACAACAGTCTCACTGCTCGGTTTGAATGGTGATCTTGGTGACAGATGTCTAAGGGAGGATTAGTATTGACCACATGTGGTCAATATGGCTATCCAAGGATGTCAAAGTTATTTGAAATGGAATTTGAGCATTAGGGTACTGAAATATCAGCGAAATGAAAGTCAAGGAGCTGGCAAAATCGTTATTGCGTCGAAAACAATGCTTGGTGAAACTTCTGGATTTTAACGTTCTAAGTTCAAATTCAGTCGAGAAAAAGCTTGCGTTTTCCCCTTTCGGAAGCGAATGAATATAGTACTTGTAAAGTGTTGCTGTCGATGCAATTGACTATAATCTTCCTACTAAAACTGCAATTCTTGTGCGGAGATTTGTAACAATTATTACCGAACAGACAGTGGAGCATCGCGCGAATTTCCAGACAAATATCGATACAATAACTACTAACGTAGTACATGTTTACATTGAATACTCCGACTATAATTGAAGTTGTATTGTTCTTTATCAATTTCCTTCAGTATTGTCATAAAATATCTTTAAATATTTCTTATCGAGATCCGGTAATGACACAAAAGTACGAATGAATTATTGTTTCAACTCAATACATTTCTCTATATAAGTTATACTTTTTAATTTTATTTCAGATATTAACACCATGGTGGTCAATAAGGTTCGGCGATCTTACGAAGGGGGTCAATGATATAAAAGTTTGTCAACCCGTGGTCTAAGGTCGTACAACAAGTGAGACAAGTGAAACGGCTCGAAAAAGATACTCAAAGTATCTCGTAAACAAATGGTATGTTATGTGGCATGCTTGCTAATCCACTCTGAAGCGAAGGATGGAAAGTGAGTGTGTGAAGCATACGCACTGCATATACATCTAGAAGAATATCTGCAAAAGCTTGAGCTTCAATAAGAACTTCCTAGCATCATTTGTATATTGACGTTATTGTATAGACACATTATTGCTATCACAATGTTTCTCTTGTCACCTGATATTATTGTCACCGGTTGAAAAGAAACTTACAATACTTACATAACAAAAAATATATATGATACAATTATATAAAGAGGAAGAAAACTCAAACAACTGAAAGAATAAAAATACGTATGAAACAAGTAGTGCTTCAAAATAACAGGAGA
>NC_142935.1:92407944-92417944 GCF_046866305.1 Octopus bimaculoides
CACGCAACGCTATTGATATTAAACTGTAACCCGGAACCATTGTGCTGAGAAGCCACTGGTCATACTGCTTTTTTCATTTGGTATAATTGCTTACATGCTTACAACTTATGTTTCAAATTACATGTGAAGATAGATTATGGCTTGTTAGTCATCATCCTTTTGATGGATAGTTGTGTGCAACAGTGACATCGTTTTCTTACCTTATTTTCGTTAATTCCAGAAGTTAATTCTACGTTTCTATTTATATGCGCGTAGTTTTGCATCCATATGTGTGTGATTGAATTATTTATTTATCATTCGATTTCTGTACATATTTTAAAGGGTTAAGGCTGTTTTTTTAAAAATCTTTTTTCATGTATTCTTTTGCGGGTTACTTTTCTGATGGGTCTGGCATTTTTGTGTTTTCACTGTGCGTACAGAGCTGTTGCTGATTTGTATTTGACTATGCTGTTTATACAACTGGCAGCTTTTTTAAGATTAAATTTATTTTGATGTCAGCAGCCCGATACTACCTCTTGAGATGTTGCTTTCAGTGTTTGCATGACATGTTTTATGTATTTAAAAAACTGTGGGAGATCATTATGTTCCTTGTTATTTAGCTACATCTATTGCATGCCATGCAAACACTAAACAGCGACGTATCGAGAGACACAAAAATATTGTCATAATGCAAGCGAGTATTCGTCAGATCAAACTATACACATGTAGAGGTAAATTTTGAAAAGTGTAATAATGAAAAAATAACAGTGAACATAGAGAAGGGTTTGGAAGCCTATACCAACGCATCTTGGGGATCTTCAAGATAGAAATATAAGCAATACACAAATTTATTATTGAATTTATACAATAACTATTATGTTTCTGTGTTAGTACATCGGGATGATGTAAAAATGAAATAAAAACGGAAAATAAAAACCAGAAATCAATGATGGAAATAATAAAACATGCAACCACAAATATACATTTTCTGAAATGTCACATGAGCATAAAAAAACAAAAAAACAACAATACGAATTAGCATGCTCATACTTGCTAAACAGAGCAAATAGTAAAAACAATTAAATACAACAAAAAGAAAAGGGCATCAAAAATTTTAATCGAAAGAGGGAAAGAAAATGATGAGCACAAATGTATGGATATAAAAATCTAGGTAAAATGAGAGTGTACATCACTTATTCCCTGACGAACGGCGGTTCATGAAATTCGAATCGGGAGAAAGTAATTCATCTTAGGTACAGCACGCACACCCGCACAGACACATACACACATATACATACATACAGACACGCACATACACACAAATTACACACACAATTGCACACACACGCTGATACTTACATAGAAGCATAGTTATTGATATTAAGCGATATATGTATATTCAAATGTGATTACTTTTCGAGTCTCACGACACTGAATTTTTCATATACTTAATTTTAAGTCAGATCAAATAACTCAGTCCTACAGAATAACACCGTCTTCGGTCGTTAATCTAAAGTCCATCTGTTTTTGTGTGCATGTTTCAATAAATTTGCTCATTTGTGGTGCGTCTGTTCGTGGGTTTGGATCTGTTTGTGTATGTGCGTGTATATGTGCGCTTGCACGTGTGTGTGTGCATGTATTTAAAGAAAGTTTGAATATGTGGAATGGCTCATGGAGGGATTTGAACAATTACAGCTAGATATCTAGTCAGCTATTTTTATAGTTCTATCAATCCACGACCCTGAATTGATACATTATTCTAGATGGCATGCCAAGCTGATCTCAGCAGTATTTGAACTCGGTGTGTTGAGATTCATTCCAAATACTGCAAAGCATTCTGTGTCACGTTCTAATGGCTTTGATCATCTCGTTAAAGGGTCAATACTATGTCGAATACCAATGCCGTACCGCCTTCTTTATATATTTACACTCCCGATTTTCGTCGCCATCTTGAATGTTTACTTTCTTCGAAGCAAATTTTCGAAGAAATTTGAAGACACAAAACTGCCTGCTTAGTGGGAGGAAGGTAAGTCATTCCATCCTCATTTCTTAGTGTATCCATAATTTCATGAAAAAAAATTATACGTAGTCATTAATTATTCACACTTCAAAATGGAACTTTGGATAACAAAAGTCTCGTCGCTCTGCCACGGAGGGGCAGCTGACGTGCAAAACGATTTCAACAACAACATATAGTATAGACCATTTCAAGCAAGTGATTTACTCATAAACTTAGAGTGATCCAAAAACACACCACTAGTTGTGGCCACGATGACAGCAGCAGCAGCAACGACAAAAACAACAAGAGCAACAACAACAACATCAACAACCACAGCAACAACAATAATAATAATAATAATAATAATAATAATAATAATAATAATAATAATAATAATAATAACAATAATAATAATAATAACAACAACAAGAACACTCAGAGAGTGCAAACTTCTGTCAAGGCAACACTAACGTCCTGGTTTCTTTTATTAGGCACAAGGCCTCTATAAAGATGGGACAACACAGAACTAGACAAAACAATAGAATGGGGTACATAAAAACACATATCGTATGAAATTATGGATACAATAAGAAATGAGGATGGAATGCCTTACCTCCCCCCCCCCACTAAGCAGGCAGTTTCATTTTACTGCTTTTATATGACATTTTACTAACAGTTCAATATCTGTCTTGTATCTGTGGGTTTTCCCTAAAAAAAAAAAAAAAATTACACGTAGTCATTAATTATTCAATTCTTAATTTCCTCACCGTCATTTTCGCCAAATACCTCGTTATACCATCGAATGCCGCCACAGGCGGCAATTCATCAAAACGAAACTGTACCGGTTTCATTTCTAACTTTTCACCAAACAATTATTTTAACAGTTCTCCTCTCTCTCTCTCTCTCTCTCTCTCTCTCTCTCTCTCTCTCTCTCTCTCTATCTCTCTCTCTCTCTCTCTCTCTCTTTCCAGCAGCACAGCTTTCAAACCTGCATTGTTCTCGTTGGGTGACAATTTAACAGTGATTACGTTTTTCATTTTCGCTTTTTTTTTTTCTGTTTCTACAATTTTTGTGTATCGTATCATTTCTTAAGTGTTTTCCTTTCGGTATCACTGTCCGTTTTCTTCACCAATCTCTTCGACTCTTGCTGGTATTTCTATCTCTTTATGTCTCTCATTCTTTGTTGTTACCTTTTCTCTTTCATCTTCCTTTTTCTACTGAACTTTTTCCTTCTTGCTGGTTTTTTTTGGTAACGGTTCCTGTTTACGCTCTTCAACTTTCTCACTTTTGTTGGCCTTTCATTTTTCTCTCTGTTCGTTCACTTTCCCTTGTTTCACACTCTGCGTCTCCTCTCCACTTCACTTTCTTTTCTTCCTAGTACTTTCTCATGGATAGTCCGTGTTACTATTTTCCCTCTTCAACACTGTATACTGTTCTTCCATACTTTGCTCCTCTACGGTTGAAACTCCTTTTTCTTGTTCTCTCTCTATCTCCTCCTCTTATTGTTTCTGGGGACACTTAGCTTTCATGTGTCCCCATACTCCACATTGAAAGCAAATAGTAGGTCTTCCCTCGACCACAACTCTCAGCTTCGTCTCATCCGGCAACACCAATTCCTCAGCAATTCTGTGGAGGTCTGGTAAACTGATGTGAACCGACACCTCGATACCGTATCCCCTTCAGTTTACCTGTGTGGTTCTTGTGATTTTCAGTATTTTGACTTCCTCTTCTGTATGATAGAAGATGGCTGCCTCCAGCCACGCCTCGTCAATTTCTGGGGGTACTCTATTAATCCTAACTCAGCCACACGTCTGGATAATACCATACTTAATGCTGGTGCCTAAACATAAGTACCATATCCAACTTGAATCTAAATTATATATAATAATAATAATAATAATAATAATAATAATAATAATAATAATAATAATAATAATAATAATGATGATAATAATAATGAGGTAACTCGAATGTGGAATCTAAAAACAGAAACAGTTCCTATCATAGTAGGCACCTTAGGTATGATAAAAAAATATTCAGACAAATACATAGCAAAAACACTAGGACTTACAAGTGTATATAACATACAGAAAATTACGCTACTGGGCACTGCACACATCCTACGCAAAGCACTTTCAATACAGTAACCATAAGAGCATCACAGCAAACCACAGCACATACCCAAGGCACACAGAGCTGCGCTCGGTAGTGAAGTGAAAGCACGTTATAAAAGTAAAACTACTGAATAATAATAATAATAATAATAAATAAGAAGGTCAGGTTTGTGTAGGATGAAATATTTTAAAGATAAAGCACTGTACAAGAAATTGAAAACAAATGAAACTGAAAATAGGTGAGTGAAGAAAAGAATGCATGGTCAATTTCATGGGGATGTTAAAGATAAGACAGACAGACAGAATAAAAAGATGGATGTGGATGACTAAAAGTGATTTAAAACCGCAATCGGAGGCTCTAATCTGTGCTGCCCAAGAGCAAGCACTAAGAAAAAACTACATAAAATAAAGAGTAGAGAACACAGCAGAAAGTGATAAGTGCAGAATCTGTGGACAAAACGGTGAAACCGTATGGCCTGTGTACGCCACTAGCCCAGAAGGAATATAAGAGACGCCGCGGCAATATAGCCATGCTTGTCCATTGGACACTCTGCAACAAATATGGGCTTGACAGAGCAAAAATTGGTTGGACCACAAACCAGAAAGCATCGTCGAAAATAGAAATGCAAAGATCCTGTGGGATTTTGTGATTCAGTGTGACCATGAGACAGAGAATAGGAAGTCCGACATAGTCTTAATTGAGAAAGAAAACAAACTATGCTGGATCATAGAGATAACATGCCCAGCTGCCAACAAGGTATGCGATAAGGAAGAAAGAAGCCCTGGAGACAGTGTGTAGAAATCTCGAGAAGTACGTGGAACAAATAGGACTGAAATAAAGGTAGAGCACTTGCAGAAAACAGCACTGCATGGAACTGCTCGAATACTCCGGAAGGTGCTTGAAAAATAAAAAAAAAGGTGTTCCTTTAGTTTACTGGTAGTGAACAGCTGACACTGTAGTACATCTCCAGCGTTAGAAGCTGTGCAAAGGCAATAATAATAATAATAATAATAATAATAATAATAATAATAATAATAATAATAATAATAATAATAATAATAATAATAATGATGATGATGATGATGAATATAATGATGATGATAATGATGATAATGATGATGATAATGATGATGATGATGATGATGATGATGGGGAGGATAACAATAGTGACAAAAATACCAACGACAATATCTCGAATTACAAGATACCAGCACCATTTTAGGCAACGGTCAAATAATATTTTTACCCGAAGTCTTTCATGTCACATTTTGACAAATTATTAAACATGTATTTCTGTAAATACTTTATCGTAAATATATCCCTCTAGTCAATATCAGTGGTTGCGTGTGCGATATAATGATGATTACTGCTATGATTATGACAATGATGATGATGATGATGACGATGATGATGATGATGATGATGATGATGATGATGATGATCATGGTGATGATGATGATGATGACGATGATGGTGATGATGATAATAGTGGTGGAGATATAGGTAGTGATTTAGTGGAGGTTTATCCTATATAGATTATATCAACAAAATATCAACAATTTCGGTCAATTTCCTGTTTTCGTATTAGATACGTCAGATATTCTATGAGTGGCTGTGAGTAAAATGTCACTATTTCATTGGAATGTTTCCAGAAAGCTATTAGATCTCTGAGAGTGTAATTTCCTAAGAAACGAATGGAAAATATCAAAGAAAAATATATATTTCTCTCTCTTTTTCTCTTCGGGCCGCTTTTCAGCTTGCTCTTTCCCATACATACATACATACATACATACAAACATACATACATACATATATATATATATATATATATATATATATATATATATATATATATATATATATATATATATATATGTATATATATATATATATATATATATATATATATATATATATATAGATGCTTAAAGATATATGTATATGTATAAATGTATGTATATATACGTATTTGTTCCCAACTAAATTACCATACACATAATAAAATGTGCATGTGCATATATACACATACATATGTATATAAAATCTATCTATCTGTCTATCTATCTATCTATCTATTTATCTATCTCTCTATTTATTTATCTATCTCTCTCTCTCTCTCTCTCTTTCTCTCTCTCTCTCTCTCTCTCTGTATATATATATATATATATATATATATATATATATATATATATATATATTTACCTATCTGTTTATCTATATCTATACGCACGAACACACACAAACACACACATATACTTATACAGGTATACAAGCATGTATGAATGCACCCATTTATTTGTACATGTATATGTGTGTGTGTTTGTATGTGAGTGTGAGTGTGTGCATGTGTGTGCGTGCGCACGAACAAATTTGAGCGAGTTTGACAGCTGAAATATTCATCATTTCGGGGTATGCATTACAGAGATTTTGTTGGAGTATTTCTCCATATGAAATATATAGCAATATTTCGTATTCCCTAAAGGAGAAATCTAACAATATATTCCGTTCATGATTGTCTGACACTCCAAATGACATATCCAATATTAAAAATTCAAACATACCTTGGAGAAAGCTATTATTGCATTTAATCTACCCGTTTTCAAGTTTCATATTTTCAAATTCTCAGAGCAAGATATAAAACTAGAAATATGATGATATTATAAGGCGGACATTTCTGTAGGATAACCGGCTGGCTAAAGATATTGTTAAGTTATTTGTCATTCGTATTAGGCAAGGAGAATTTACTATGAAGCGAAATATGGTATTTAAGGATGGTTAAATATGCAATGAAATATGTATCGGATCAATCTCAGATTTTCAAAACCTCATAGCCATGCTAACATAGACACCGAAACAAACAGAGAAATACAGATCTATATATAGATATATCTATATCTATCTTTCTATATATCTTCATTTGTCTGTCTGTCTGTCTGTCTGACTCTCCCCCCCTCTCTCTCTCTATATATCTATCTATCTATCTATCTATCTATCTATCTATCTATCTTGAAATCATTGCATCACCAGATATCTTCCCATAATGAATATTATGGAAAGGATGATCCTACCACCAATACGCAAAATGCAGTTGAAGCAACAACACGACTTCAGTCTTTGATAACAAATATTACCCCAAATATGCTGGCATATTGTGCTAAAGTAACAATCACAAATGGAAGGGAAATTGCTATACAGGGTAATGTGGGAACTAATTCAAATGAAGATATCCACAACATACTAAGTCTTTCAGAATCAGAAATGTAAGTGCTTTTGTTTCATTGTATCGATCTGCTAACTGAAATTATGTGGATTTGTTTATAATGCAATTTTGAGATTTTGAGATATTTCACCTAATGAAATTAATGCAATTCTTTTTTGTATATATATATATATATATATATATATATATATATATATATATATATATATATATATATATATATATATATTCGTTTCAGCCAGACGGCTGTGGTCACGCTAGAGCACCACCGTAGTATTGCACTGTTACTTATGATTTCCTTCGGCTGATTTCCTCAAGCTGAGGTGTTTCACATCAAAACTCCTGTATGTGTCTTTGTCCCGCCTCTTGGCCCATTTGGTGTATGAAGGTATTTGATTCCACTGTCCTCGTGTATTCCTCATGCCGTGCCGTTGGTCCATTCAGTGTTGTGGAGAGGGGATATATAGTTCCTTTTTGAAAAAAAAAAAAAAGCTACGCCAAAATTATGCAGATTACTTAATTTTTCTGTTAAGGCATTGAAGAGATGTGGACCTCAAAACTCCAGGCTATTGCAGTACCTCGTCCTGAATTTAGATGGAGTGGATGGTACCTTTGGTACAATGCAATGGTGACCATTTCTGACATTTGTATAGCATTCAATGCCGAAATGAGCGACTTGGATCTTCTAGGATTTTCAATATCTACATTATTACATACCTGTCGCTCCAGGGAGTAAAGGCGTAGCTTTTCAACCTCTCCCTGTAGCTCATCTACAGCACTGTTTCAATCATTTTAGTGTAGTAACGTTAAACGGCCTCACGCTCTGCTGTTAATTAAGTACTATGTGGTGACCATAACTGAGAGCAGTAGTCAAGGCTGCCTGGAACAAAGCTCCTCCACAGTGTCAACCTAACATTTCGTCTCTTGTCCTGAAGAACCTTAGTATCCATCTTGCCACTTGTCTGCACTTTGCGGCCATCTTGATAATGCACGCATGAAATGATGCATCATTGTACATACTCATCCCCAAGCTTGTTGCAATGTAGAATTGTAAATATCTCATTTTGTGATAGCAAACGCAAGGGAGGTGTTTCCAAGTGTGTCTTCTTACCAAGCAAAATTACAATCAGAGGCAAACATTTTCAGTTAAAAAGAATATAATCTATATGTATATACGGTTATATTGATAACTCGAGCTGATAAGAGAGGCAGCATATACGAAATCGTCCTGTTTAAATCTGAAATTTAAATTCATGCTTTCTGGATTCTTGGGGACGATGGAGGGAGGGGTCTTATTTAAAAAGAAAATCGTAGCATTCTAGGAAACAAAATAACTGCTATCATATGCTTATTCATTTCAAATATTACTGTGTTTTCATCGGATATTATGATATACACTGGGAAAAATTCGCTTCTCTGTAAAATCAAACGACTGTTAGAATATCACGCATGGAGATAATCGGTCTTCGTATAAGTAAATGTGCAATGAGATAGAATAGATGATTATAACTCAAATATTTGTCAATCATATAAGGTATGGAGAATTTACTATTGAGTCGAATATGGCATCTAAGGAGGGATATATATCTGATCAATCACGCTTTCATCACAAAATGAAAGCACAATCGAAAGCATATTATTACGACGACCAAAGTCGTAAACACTTGTGAAGTTTTAGTAAGTTTTATAGAATAAAGTCAGGTGTAAACAGTCGAACAGACATGTAACTTATGTTAAAACGATTTTGGAGAAAAATTGCACAAATCTGTCAGGACCAAGAGGCCTATTTTTCGAGAAAAGCATGCTCTGATGTGGAATAAGCAAAAACTTATATATGACTAGTGTAAAATTTACCTGGCAACGACGGACTATTCAGCTAGTATCATATATATATATATATATATATATATACTCACATACAGGCACAGGCACATACAATTACACAAACATAGGAGTGTATATATATATATATATATATATATATATATATATATATATATATATATATATATATATATATAGTGTAGTATATTGCCACTTAAGTGTGGCTGACCCCTAGGGGTGGATGTTACTGTTGCTTTTAGCCCCAGGAGGACATCTCCTCCAGCTGGCTTATCGACACACGACTGTGTCCTGTTTGCCAAGGGAAGTTATCCCTCTCACCTCGATCTGCAGCACGAACGTATCCGGATTTCAGGGTTATTTCCCTTCGTCGGCGCCCGATAGCTGCTGACCTTGGCGAGAGAGACAAAAACCTGGCAATCTTATATCTTCTTTGTCTGTCCTTGTTTGTCCCTTCTGTGTCTAGCCCCTTGTGGGCAATAAAGAAATAGGAAACTGAAAAAGCTCGTCGTATATTTATATATATATATATATATATATATATATATATATATATATATATATATATATATATATATATATATATATGTATGTATGTATGTATATGTGTCTGAGCGTGTGCGTGTGTTCTTGTGTTTGTGTTCGTCCCCCCATCATGGCTTGACAACCGATGCTGGTGCGTTTACGTCCGTAAACTAGGGTTTCGCTGCAAAAAAGACTGATAGAATAAGTATTACGCTTACAAACAATAAATCCTGAGATCGACTTGCCCCACTAAAGGCGGTGCCCCAGGATTTGGCCGCAGTGAAATAAGAATAAAATAATATAGATTCTATAATAAATCT
>NC_142935.1:92425444-92440444 GCF_046866305.1 Octopus bimaculoides
CCGCTTCCCCTTACTGGTCTGGCATCAACAGATTAGTTTCAAGATATATATATATATATATATATACACACACACACACACATACATACACATACATACATATATATATATATATATATATATATATATATATATATATATATATATATATATATATATATATATATATATATATATATATATATATATATATATATATATATATATATATATATATATATATATATATATATATATATATATATATATATATATATATATATATATATATATATATATATATATATATATATATATCAGGTCATCACATAAGTTCTGTCTGAATTTCGGATTAAGAAAACAAGTGATCAAATGTTATGTTTCATTGAAATTTATTCATCAATGTACTCTCACTGATTATCTATCACTTCCTTCCATCTATTTACAAGCTTTTTAATCTCATCAGTGTAAAACTCTTTTGGTTTCAAAGCGATGAACTCTGAAATGTCAGTTCCGACCTCCTCCTGGCTTTCGAAAGTTATGTCCCACAAATGATTCTGTAAACTACAAAAGAAATGATTGTCTGAAGGAGCAAGGTCGGGAGAATAAGGTCGATGAGGATTCTTTTCCCAACCAAGCTCTTCGATATTCTGTGATGTGATCTTTGCAGGTCGCGCATTGTCATAATGAAACACAACTCCTTTTCAATTCACTACAGCCGGTCTTTTCTTCTATAAAGCTTCGTTCAAACGCTCTAATTGCTGACAGTAGACTTGAGCCTTTATTGTTGCATTAGGTGGTAACAATTCAAAGTGAATTACTCCTTTGCAATCCCGCCAGATAGAGAGAAGAAGCTTTTTTCCATGAAGTTCCCTTCTTGGTTGTGGTTGAGCTTTTTTCTTTTTTACGAAGCCACTGTTTACGAGGTTTAATTTTTCGATAGAAGATCCATTTTTCGTCACCAGTCACAATTCTATCCAAAAAGGGTGAAATAAGTTCGCGAGAATGGATAGAAGTGCAGATGTCAATTCGGGATTTGTGTTTGCTTTCGGATAATTCATGAGGCAACTATTTTCCAAGTTTAGGAAGTCTTTCCAAGTTGTTGAATATGACAATGAACAGTTGTATGGTTTGAACTAAGCTTTATTGCCAATTCTTCAACTGATAATGCAGGATTTTCTTCAAGTAATGCCTCAAGGAGCTTATCATCAAACTCAACTGGACGTCCTGTTCGATCTTCATCTTCAAGGCTGAAATCTCCATTTCTGGATTTTGCAAACCATCTTCTGCAAGTTCTTTCATTCAAGCATTCTTTCCCAATAAACTGAGTGTATGTTGCTAGTCGCTTCGCTGCAGAGCTTCCTTTTTTGTACTCATAAGGCATTATGTGCCTCAAATGCTCTCTGGATACTTCCATGTTAGAAAGGGTTTTAATCAAATAAAATTTAATTATATTATTCTGTAAAATACTATTCAATTAGTGTAAACGTACACAAATGCATAAAAAAAACTTTTAATTCCATTAGACATTCTAAAATACTATCAAGCTTCATTCAATTTTTAAAAAAGGTAAAATCGGACAGAACTTATGGGATGACCTGATATATATATATATATATATATATATATATATATATATATATATATATATATATATATATATATATATATAATAGAAATGTTTCAAAAATAAAATAGAACTACCCATGGAAAAGATATGGGGAAAGTAAGAAGAAAAGATATATATACCGACACCTGTATATAAGTTTGTATATACACGCATATATATATACATACATATATATATATATATATATATATATATATGTATATATATATATATATATATATATATATATATATATATATATATATATATATATATATATATATATATATATATATATATATATATATATACATCAGCTAAAACATGGGTTCACGCTGCTAATACCTGATTTGTTTTCTCTTTGACATTCCCCAAAAATCCTTTTTTAATGTTTGATAAGATGGATACATCGAAAGCGGTTATATTTTAAATCACTCACTGTAACAAATATATTCAACATTCTCTAAAATATATCTCTGTGCCTTTTCCAATTTAATTTCAGTTTTAGCCATAATTTTTTATAGGTATGGACACTTAACCCCTTTTCAATTATTTATATGTAGACGCATACATACACACACAGGCACAGACACACATGCACACAGACACACAGAGGCATAGACACACACATGGAGCCTTCTAATCTGAGCTAATACCCGTTTATACAATACGGAGCGCATTATTATTTTGTCTTTTGAGCTTCTTTTGTATTTAATGTTTTGTTTCTAAATGCATTGTGATTTGTGATGGGTAAATCGCTTTAACTTTATGGTGATATTATATTATTGGCTTCTGTTTGACTGGAAAAACAATATAAAAATCGCTCTGCAATAAAACTTAATGGTTTGGTAGATTCGTTAATCGTCTGACAAGCTTATTGCCTTATCTGTTTCGCCTGTTTAGAGTTACATTCCTGCTGCAATCTTATGGAAATACCATCATTCATCGCTGGATAAAATATAACTTTGAAGTGCTTGGTACGATTTCATTGATATACCACTCTATACGTGTGACCATATTAGTATGATTATTTCATGTGTTAATAATGTTTATAATTATTGCTTTAGGGTTTTAGAGAATATTTACTTTCTAGTTATATTTTGAGGTGAACTCTTCCTGAGTCTAACTCTGCAATATAAATATAATTAACTGCGATTTATGTACGGTACCTGGCTATGAAAGGTGCAGGTTACTGTTTAATTATGGAGTATAGCAGTGCTCTGTAAACATTCAGAGACGTACATGTACAGCATCCAAAAAGATGTGAAATATAATTGCATGTTGTCATCATGTTAAATAGTAACATATCTATTTAGAACAAAATTGCATTTTCGAAGCTCTTCATACTGGATTTTAAAATGAAATCAGAGAAATTGTTTATGCTATACCCGCTGTCTGAGAAGTTCTTTACTATCTATTCTCATGTACATATTTTTGTACATATTTATAAATACTTGAGTCATACTTTTATATAGCACGCTTAGACAACTGAGATTATTTGATTTCTTCGTGTCACCGTCGTATTCAATGACATCAATGTTTTGGAGCATCATGGGAGTCGGTATTTAGAGGATTATCAGTTAGTATCAGTTGTTTGAATATTCAGTTTTTTCATTAACTCAAATTCTACTCGTGAAGTCATCGAATATTTTTAGAGACACCTCTGCCCTCCATGCAGTTCTCGTGCCGAATTACTTGTGGACGAGTGTGACAAGTCTATACATAAGAAACTACAGGTACAGTCTAGGGAGAAAGGAATTGTGGGGCTAGAAGCACTAAAGTGGTACTTCATGTATCGACTAAAAAATGATGAAAGTGTAGTGACCTTTGCGAGATGTAACTCACTGTGATGAGAAGCCAGTATGAATAAGGCAATATAGACATCTCTCGCTCGAAGGATTCTATAAATCCTTCATCCCGATTAATGAATATTATTATTGGTATTGTTAATCCTTATAACAAACGAGTTATTCTATATTTTCTGTAAATGACGTGTTCCTTATCTTCAGCTTAGGATTAAAACATCCAGCCTACGCGACTCTACAATCATTTTAATTGTTTAAGTTAGTGTGTTACTTTCAATACGTTATTCAATGTATCCTTCCTTTTTTAAGATGGTAGTGTGAGCTTTAAAAGAGATTTTAGTGCCATGTCTAACCGGTTTAATAAACATCGTAAGGTGCTCAGATTGAAGCTCTCAGAATCAAGAACACGTTCGTAGATACGTTGGTTTTGGCGTTGATGTTGTAAAGATGCGAAACTATCAATCATTCAACAAATTATTCAGGCATATTAACAACTTTGCTTAAAATTTCAGCGAAAAAAGCGCGAACACCTCTACCGACGAGAATAGCAACACCAGTACGATGGTAGCTGGAACACCTCTGATATGAGTTCTACTCAATCAAAAATGCCATGGGGTTATACAGAAATTAACAATGAATAAATACATAAAAGAATGAATAAATGAGTAAATAAATAAATAAATATATAAATGAATGCATTCATCACAACAATAGTGGCAACAATAATAATGGCTGCAAAAATAACAAATTATCGAAATTGAAAAATAGACGCAGGAATGCTGACAAAAGCAGAAGCAAACAGCAAATTTATACAAATATATTTGTAGCTATCTTATGCCATATTTAACTTATTTCACTCTCATCATGTCTTCCCGTCATGCCTCACCAACACAAAGCATTATATTTTCCCCCTTCCGGCGATGCCTGAAGTAGTTTCCCGACATGCATCAGTAATCACAACTGTTTATTCGATTTCTGTCGGTTTCCGAGGATTAATGTTATTTTTCCCGTCATGCCTTCTTATTTTAAATAACTCAGTGTTCTTCAGCTTTCGGCAACGAATTGGGATTTTAGTGTTTTGTCAGCCATAACACGATTTAAGAAACACAGTGCTTACTTAGAACTACCTCTATCTAGACCATAATAAGATGGTGGATTATACGATAACGACGAGAGAAATGTTGCTGGAATTGGTGTATTTGGACTTGATTATATTGTAAGTACAGGTGGCGGTTTAGGTAGCCATATATTACTTGATTTTTACTACCAATGCCTGTGACATAGTAGTTTCGCTGTTTAATTCACAATCCTGAAGTTGATGGTTCGATTCTCTAACTGGAAAGTACATTCTATTTTTAAGTAAGCCATTTTATTTCACGTTGCTAAATAAAATAAAAAAATAAGTGCCAGAGAATGATGTTGCAAAATTGAACCGACGTGGGACTAGTGTTTACTTTAGTGAATAAACCTTTTCTTCTAACTTTCGAAAACTGGGATAAGTTGTAAATGAATTGGTCTGTAACTTCGATAAAGACTTGTACTTTTTAGATACAACCCCCACAATATTTGTGTAAATAAGCATATGCATACATGCTCGCACACACACACACACACATATATATATATATATATGTATATATGTTTAGGCATAATTAATGATTAAATCATTATAAAGATTTTATCAAGTAGCCAGCATGCAAAAAAACCCCATCTAGGTAACAATTAATAGTAATATATACTTATAAAGATATAATTATAATACAGGATGCTAATAGACAACACCAACATGGTAAAGATAGACGCCGAATTGTGCTAAAAGCACATCGGAAAGCAAATCTGGTTGTAGCGCCATTTGGCGTCTATCGCTAGCGTTTTGGTAATTATTTATCAGCACCCTTCATTATAATTATATCTTTGTAATTATATTTTAACATATTAAATACACACACACACTGACACTCACACACGGATGCCCTCCCGCACACACACACACATACACACACACGCGCGCACACAAACACACACACGCACACACATGCGCGCACACACACACACACACACACACACACACACACACACACACATAGAAGAAGGTTTGAAAATGCACCTACTTCAAAGACACTTATCTACTCAACCGGTTTCACCTTCCCAGAAAAAGACCACCAAAAGTCCCTTCTATTTTTCTTCTTGATTTTGATGAATAAATTATCTCGTGGGCTGGCAGGACGATATATATGTATATATATATATATATATACATATATATATATACATGTAGGTGTGTGTGTGTGTGTATGTATATATATATTCAGGATTATCAGTGTCACGCAGTTTTTAGGCGTACACCTTTTATATATGAGACGTATTTTCTTCGCCCTCAGCCCTTTTCTCCCTATCCGCATCAACAAAATCTCTACGATTCCCCAACCACGATCACAACAAGCAGACACAAAATATTAACCGAAATCCGTTCACATTCCCAGCCACAAAATGATCGTCGTCGTCGTCGTCGTCCTCCTCCTCCTCCTCCTCCTCCTCCTCCTCTACATCATCATCATCATCATCATCATTGCCGCCATGATCAGCATCATAAGGCAGGTTTTTCTGGATTCTGTGTCGTGTATATTATCACCACTTTGTACGGGATGCTGATCCGTCCGCAGGTTTATGCTTTCACTTTTCCATCAGAAAATACTGCAGTAATATAAAACTAAGTGTCTTTTTTTTTTTGCCGAAGCACAAAGTGCGTCTCCCTGTCGTCTAGGAATCGCAACTACAACCTTTCGATCACGTCTGCAATACTCTAAGCACTAAAACATGCCTCTACACCCACATATATATACGTCTTTCTGTTTGCATTTCTCTCCAGCCACTGCTTGTAATCCGGGTTCTTAGCGTTTCAGAAACAAGTGACTGAGAGCGTAAGTTCGAGGCTTTTTAAAACAAGTGTATTTGGGTCGATTTGTTCGACTAAATCTTTCAAGGCGGTGTTCCAGCATGGCCGTTGTCCAATAAATGAAACAAGTAATAGGTAAAAGTATATATTCTACATAAAGGAATACGCGAACGCAGGAGGGCTGCGAGGACAGCTCAGAAAAGCGGGAAATTAAACTTTAGAAGACAGAACAAAATAGGGAAAAGCACTGGGAATCAAACCATGCACCGTTACAATTCTAGCTGAGTGCTCTGATCCATTAAGCTAAGAAATCCCTAACAGTAGGCTCTATATTTTTATAATACTAAATGATAACTTGAAACAAACCTATAAGTACCTTGTGTGTCGGTATTGTACATAAATAAAGGGATTCAGGAACGCAGGAAGCCTGTCAAGACATTGGGAAAAAACAAGTAAATAGCCGTTAGAATAGGGTATTCTGCTTCTAAAGTGACCACTTTAGAAGAATTTACACACACACACACACACACACACACACACACACACACACACACACACACACACACACACACACACACGTTAGTGCATATGTTTTTATTACCATGTGCATTAACTACAGCATCAGATCTTTTTGGTACATACGTGTAGCATAGTTTTCGCATTTAATACGCTTATATAACATTTCACGTTGCGTAGAATTGTTTATTATATATTTATTGTGTATGGAAATATGTGGCTATCACCATTTGAAAGTCTCTTGATATATTTCATTTAATTTTGATGAGATAGAAAAGAGTTGGATGAAGTTGCACGAACCATTTGATGTTAAGTAAAACACACATATGTTTAGAGCGCGGGGAGTAGGTAAGTAGAGATTTTCGCTTTGAATTCCATAGCTAACGACATGTTATTAGTTAAGTCGGTTTATGAAATATATTGTTCTAAGAGGAAAAGCTGAGAATACCACCTAGAAGGTTATTTAGGAACTTATTGCAAGCTATGATGGGTTGGCATGATCATACGTTTATACAAGCAGGTTATTCATTGGATATTCTGAATAATCTATAGTCGTTGTTCAAAAATGTGTAACAACAAGAATATAAACTCAATGTAAGTTAGTCTCTGTAGATACAAAAAGAATCGCCTAAAGTGTGTCCATCGGTAGTTTTTTTTCTTTTTGTCTGCAGACGTCTCGTCGTCTCTATTAAAGCCGAAGTATATTATGGTAAATCTGTAGTAATCTGGCATGCATGATGCTTCAACGTCGCAAATATCAACACAATTCCCAAGTAGTGGGAGGTTTTTATGAGACGACAGACTATGATTGAAAACCGCCAAAACAGCATCTTCTCTACTCTTCCAATTTCATTTTTTCCTCTTAAAAAGATATCTTTCGTCTGCTTGCACTATATGTCGTAACCATGTACGACTGTCTGTCTGCTAATATTGTTGATGGGCATGCAGCATGTCACTGGCGTTTCATATATAAAGTCCAGGATTATGTGAAAAACTGTGAAGACCGTCAGTTTACTTTTTTTCCATGAAAGTATTAAAAATCATTTCGAAGAGAAATGAATAGTAGATTCGTATTAATTCCATTATGCAGAAGATAGAATCGAAAAAAGAATTTGTAAAAATTCGTAAAAATATGAAAGCTATGAGGGGTTTTAGCACGTGTTTACATCATAACTTCGCCCAAAACTCTTATCTAAATGCTGATTCTTTTGACACCAATCATTTGTGATTTTCCAAAAAGATTAGAACGACAATGCTAAAACATATTTGAAACAATGACAACAGTCGAAGTATCATAATGGATGGGTAAATAAGCATTCTTAAAGTGAAAAGTGAAACAACGCATTGGTAGGTAAACAAAGGTATCAACAAATAGAAGAGAGGGAAGGGAACATCACCTTTCAAGACACTGAGAATAGGTAAAGGTAAGTTTGCCAAATTTTAATGCAGTTTAAATATGGAGATTAAAATTGTTTGTTATTGGATATTCTTATTTGCCTACTGCCCACATAAGGGGACAACAAGGACAGACAAAAGGATTAAATCGATTATATCGACCCCAGTGCGTAACTGGTACTTATTCAATCGACGCCGAAAGGGTGAAAGGCAAAGTCGACCTCGGCGGAATTTGAACTCAGAAAGCAGCCGCAGACGAAATACCGCTAAGCATTCTGCCCGGCATGCTAATGTTTCTGCCAGCTCACCGACTTATTGTTTGTTATTGGATATTCATCGCGTACAATTTAATACACGTCGAAAGTAGACGTTCGGAATAAATACGTAGACAAAATCCTTTCACATTTATAAAAAGATTTTAAAAAGTATGGAAGACCCTACACACAAAAAAATGATGTCCATTTATGTCGATTTACGCGGGAACTGGGGGCAAAATGTTATAGAGCTTGGGGCATAGTGCGTATAGTTTGGTGAAAATTGGTTGAGAATTGTGGAAATGTATGCGTTAGTCATTATACACACACATACTATGATTTATATATACTAGATAGCAAACATGCACACATACACACAAATATGTATACATATATATGTACATACACATCCACATTTATGTAATGTAACGGTCTTTTATAAAGGTGACCAACGCAATACCTCCATCTACATTCTTATGCAAAGGAAGAAAATATTTTAAAGCATATTTACTTTTATCACTTTCATCAATTCAATATTAATGCAATGACATTTATGCTATGGACCTCTAGTGCTTCACTGTTGTCACCCGATTGTAACGGAACCCCATAAAAAAATGGTTTCTTCTAGATTTTACTGAGATTTCAAATATGTGATGTAAAACACCGCTGCGAAATGTTTCAAAATTCTGAAACATCTGCGCTCACATTTCAGAAACGCTATGTTTACGTGATAAAGCTACGATGATATCATTCACCGTAATAAATTAATATACATTATATAACTCTCCGGAGTGTAAAATCTTAACGGCAGCTGGCGTGCTTATATTATATGAACTTAATAAAATGTTTCTAGGTGTATGTATTATTCAAACTCTGCTGCTGTCTGTTAGCTGACGTTTCAACTGGAATGAAATCTGAGAAACTTTTCGTATTTTTTTTTATTTATGCATATATATATAAAGTTTTATATATGTAAATATATTGATACATTGTGACTAGTATAAGAAGGTTCGCTCTTGCAAATATAAAAACTGTTGATAGAAACGTTAGACTTTATTGCTGCGAGTACATAATACTAGAATTTTTATTGGTGTTTATTCCTTGGTATATTGAGTGGAAAGGAATTATGGAATAATATTTAGAAAGTTATATAAAGCATGTTATATATGCAAATACATTTATGTATTTTGAAAAAGCTACAGATGCTTCGCTCTTGCAAATACTACATTACTTAAAGACAAATTCACTATATCGCTTGTAGATATTTTATTAAGAATGTAGTGGGATTTTCAAGACAGAATATAGATAGGGGCGGGGGAACATAGAAAATATTTTTTTAAATAATAAAATTGTATTTATTTACTCCAAGGGCTTTTTCTGTCATATTTCTCAACGTAATATTTGAAACTGATTTAGACTAAGAATTTCATTTCCATTATTAGATTTAAGTTCTGAGGTGTTTTAATTTGCATACTGAAATTTTATTACCTAACGAATGATATAATGATATTGCAATTATATAATTATAAGGATTATGAAATATTCCACCAATATTATCCAAATGATATTGGTATTATGTTTACAATTCACCCAAGACTAGGCCCCCTTGCAATGCGTCCCCTGTGAAGGCCGAGATCACATCACATATGAACATTGCCACACAATTTCTTCAGTGCAAATGGTCGTGCACTTTTCAATGTTATCCCCAAAGAAATTAGAGTAGAAAAAGACCCCACAACTTTCAAACGGTACCTCGACAAATTCCCCCAGGAAATACCGGATGAACCACCAACACCTGGATATGTCTCAACTGTCAACTCTCTGTTTGAGTGGTCCATGGTGCCTGAAATAATTAACTAAAAGACTTTTCCAGGTGGTGCTATTGAGTTAAGCATGGCCTGGGCCGATAATGGCTGAAACCAGTCTAAGTTGTCTAAGTTATGATATTTGTATTGTAACTGGGAAAAAAAATTGAAAGCTTTGAATAAAGTAAGGAAACATCTTCAAAATCCAGTTATTCTAAATATTTCTTTCGGCATTTGACAAAAATAACATGTGAAATATATAGAATTAATTTTTTAATTAAATAAGTACATATTAACATAGATACATATACATATTTTAATACACATATTCATGGAAATGTACATGCACACATACCTAGAAACATGCATACATACAGTCATACACATATATAGTTACACACACACACACACACACATGTATGAATGTTGAATCCAAGAGCAAGAGATAACTACTAATAACAAGTTCTACAAAGAAGTAAAGAATACCTTCAATAACCGAGTTATAACCTACCATCTCGATAATTCCATATGTAAATAACATAACGAGCGGTTACCGACTATTCCAAAATGTCAACAAGCGTTTAAACCTCTTCCACATCTAACTGAATGAAACATATGTTCATAGCAGAAAATCGTATACATGTGTCTATATATGTGCGCCTGCGGCTCGTTGCCTGTCTATAATATTTTATATATACATATATACATACACCCCACCACCAACACATACATGTTATATATATATATATATATATATATATATATATATATATATATATATATATATATATATATATATATATAATACAAAAAATATATATGCATGTATAAACATATATGTATATACTTTCATCTACATGTGTGTATAGATGCATATCAAGGTCCAGGACGTTAGCACAATGAACTACAGACAACGGAACGAACACATAGGAAAACAGAAAGCCACTTGGAATTATTCATCAGCTGCCTCTCTCTCTCTCTCTCTCTCTCTACATATATATATATATATATATATATATATATATATATATATCTTTATGCACGTACATCTGTATATGTCTATCATCATCATCACCACCACCGCCTCCATCTTCCCCCTCCACGTCTTCGCGTTATCACTATCGTTATGAAGCCCATCGTCGTCGGCGCCGACGTCACCTTCATCAATATCACCCTCGCTTATCAGATGACCTAGTTACACCTGCCATCTTAACTATCATTACAGATAACTTAATGGGTTGACAGGATTGATAAGAAGCATATCATTAACAAAATAACAGATGTTGCTGCCATAGTTTAACCCTACTCAGTCGTGATCTAGTAGACCCGTGTTTAAACATATTCCATACAACATATCGGTCTTTAGAGGAAATATAAGCAAGGCGATATTATCACGTGTTTTAATACAGCATGTATGATTACGGAGAGCCTGGCTGTTATTTCTAGCACATGGATAAATATACGAGTACCGTCGACTGAGTGCTATGAGGTTTTTTTTCTTTTTCGCTGATGTCGATTTTGGGGAGTTACGCTAATAAAAATCGTGTTTTCTGTTGTTTTTCGCGGTCTTTTTTGTTCGTATTGATCTTGTCAAGGATTGTATTGTTACTTAAGGTGTTAGTGAATTCGATGTTGTTTTTTCAACAATAACAACGGTTGCAGATGCATTTGATAACGACGACGACGACGACAACAACAACAACTACAATAACAACAGCCTCACAGCAGCAGATAAGAATCTAGTACTATGATGGATGTTCAGTAACAATGTCGTGAAGCCATGTATTATCGTTACAATAACCACCTTCCCCACCACCGCCATCACCACCACCAACAAGAACAACAATGCTGGAGACCAACGATATCAGAGACAAGCTCTGGACCCAGTACATTACTAATACTACTACTGCTGCTGCTGCTGCTGCTGCTGCTGCTACTACTACTACTACTACTACTACTACTACTACTACCACTACTACTACTACTAATAATAATAATAATTATAATTATAATAATCGTTTCTATTGAAGGCGCAAGGCCTGAAATTTTGGAACGTACTAGTCGATTACATCGACCGAAAGTTTTACTGGTACTTAGTTGATCGACCCACAAAATGATGAGAGTCGACCTGGGCGAACTACTACTACTACTACTACTACTACTACTACTACTACTACTGCTGCTGCTGCTGCTGCTGCTGCTACCGCAGCCGCCGCTACCGCAGCCGCCGCTACCGCCACCACCGCCGAATAAGTAATTCTCATAATTCATTTCTATTTTCCAAATGAAATGATGTATTTTAATTGTGTATCATCCCGACTCACTCGCAGAACAGGTGTAAACACGCTCGCCATACTTACAATGTGTTGAACTATAGCCGAGTAAGTGACGCTTATCAAAATTTATTAATGCCGTATTTTAACAGAGTGACATCTCTATCACTCGCTCAAAACGTATAAACAAACTCACCACCTTACGGTCCAATCAACATCAGACCGTTTCCGTTCTCAACCACAATACAGAAAAAAATTAATAATAAATAACATAATACCTGTATTATTCAACCCAAGGATAACAAACGAGAAGTACGTGCTTACAATTTGTTACACAAAAAGTACGAAAAGCTACACGTGCAAAACCATTTAACATCAGAAATGAACGAACCGGTACTCTACACAAATGATTACCATCAAAATAATGGGTCAGACATTATTGCCCATGTCTCGCAAATAAAATCAAAAATGCATAAATGGACACGTGAGAAATATATTTCAATCATACACGCTTATTTTACAGCACGTCTCTACCCACAGAACGACAACACAACTACATATACATATAAAATCTGGAAGAAAAATAACCTAGATTTGGATACAGCAATGAACCCTAATAAACTAGGTAGCATACGGAGATATATTCGCAAAACAAAATGAAAATATCAGAAACAGAAATAGAACACTTAATAGGAAAAACGCATCAGGAAAACGTAATAACAATACAGCAATGCTAAATAGTATCATCAGCAATGGGACTGTAAAATACGAAGACAGACGTAATATGTCCTACAAAAACGAAGTAAAGAACGACAGACAAGAAACCCAAACCGTAGGAATGTATAATGATGAGCAAAATGCACCAAACCAGAACATCACAGAGAAAAATATGAACAAGAGGGAATACAAAAGAAATCTAAAACCTGGAAACAGTGAAGTTGAAACTAAATATGATATTCTAAAAATGAGTATATTCAAAGAATTGAAAGCCATAGATGTTAATATGGACCACCGAGTGTCCCTCCCAAAAATGAAAATTGATAATGAAATAACATGAATAATAGATAGCCTGAATCTGGCCGTCACAGAATTAATAGCTACAGAAACAAATGTCAATATGGCCACGCTAAATTATATAAGTTTTGCAGCAACATTTGTGGCAAGAAAAGAAGCTGGATACCCCCTTGAACCCATCCAAATAGGAGTGACACCAACCAACAAACCCTGAGGATAAGCAATATTTAGAAAAAATAAAACAGAAAATAAAATAAAGGATCTGCCAATCCTTAATGAAATTAGCAGAAAATCAACACTATTACGCCATAGAGAAGGAAAATACTACGTAAATACAAAATTGCGGGACACGTTATACCTGAGGTAAAAGAATAGCTAAACCAAGATATCCTCTCCGAAGTATAAAGAATCCGCCGGTATAAGAAATGCCAAAGTTTCTTTGGACAAGAAACAGTTCAACTCCAACCCCAAATGATTCTACCAAGAACAATACAGCACCTGATTAGCTCTGGACTCCTATAACAACTAAAGAGGTCACCCAAGAACGGCAAAAATTAAACAACTGGAAGGCACCCGGGCACAACAATATCCTCAAATTCTGGTTAAATATTTACCATGGAAGCATACAAGAGCAATTTTATGAAATACCAGCAGAACCAGAGAGAATGCCTGAATCGCTCACATAAGAGAAGACTATCCTAATTCCCAAATCCACTAAACGGGAAGACCCACAAAATTACAGACCGAAAACCTGTCTCCTACCCTGCAATTTACTAAGTCTTTACTGCAATAATATCGCAGAAAATGAGCAAACATTTGGAAGACAACAACCTGTTTGCAGAAGATCAGAAGGGATGCTGAATAGGCTCACACGGCTGTAAAGATCAGCTACTTATCAATAAAGCCATAACTAAAGATAGCCGCAGAAAGAATAAGGGTCTAAGTATGGCTTGGATCGATTATCAAAAGGCTTTTGATAGTATACCCCACACAAGGATCCTAGAAACACCAGCCATGAACAAGGTAGCACCAATAATCAGAAAATATATAAAACATTCCATAAATAAATTACAAACAGTGCTACAACAACAGACAAAAGACAAACTCATAAAAACCAAAGACATCCGCATTAGAAGTGGAATATTCCAAGGAGACTCGCTCTCTCCACTCCTTTTCTGCTTAGGTCTAACACATTCATCTGACGTGCTAAACAGAACTGGATGTGGATATAACTGTTACGGCTAAGCAATCAACCGCCTCTTGTATACGGATGATATAAAACTGCATGCTACTAATAATAAACAGCTGGAAAAATTACTCCAGACAGTGCATGGATTTACCAAAGAAATAAACCTGAAATGTGGCTTAGGAAAATGTGCCAAAGTAACCTTGAAAAGAGGAAAACTAATCAAGAGTAACGACATCATACTTGATAAAGCAAATGAAATAAGACA
>NC_142935.1:92445444-92450444 GCF_046866305.1 Octopus bimaculoides
CGTAGCACATTGGACGTGTTCTTTCTGCTTACGGCTTTTGTCTGCCCCAAACCATCTGGGTGGATTTCGAAGATGGAAACTGAATGTAGCCAGTCGTCTCTCTCTCTCTCTCTCTCTCTCTCTCTCTCTCTCCCTCTCTCTCTCACTCTCTCTCTTTCTCTCTTCCACTCACTTTCTATCACTCTCTAAATGTTATAAAGAATATTCAAAAGGAATATTTTATTGAGCTTATATTAAGTGCTCTATTACTTTGAGCACATAGATATATATATGTTTCTATATCATTAATAAATTTATAAAATTATTAATAATATTCACAGGAAATCAATATCTAAATCTCCGAAAGATATATTTTTAATGTGACACTGTAGTATTTTGAATTATAATTAAATTAAAGTTAGAGATTTACAAAATATAAATATATATAAAAATTATAAATGTACATAAAATGAATAATGAAATATACGCAATGGATAAACTTTTAAATATTGATGTGATTCATAGGATTACCAATATATCCAACAAGAAGATGAACTTTACTATAACTATATACCGAATTCTTAAATATTCTGAAAACATATGAATTTAAAAAAAAATTATTTATGATTTAAAATTTCTACAATGGAAAAAATATGAATTTTCCAAATTATAGGAGGAATTACCTTTACAAACTCTTAAAGGACAGTTTACATTTTAATATTTTTAATTTTCTTAATATGTTTTAGTATTTTAATTAATATCATCTTATTATATATACCATTCGTTTTTAACACGTATATAATAACTCCATTCATCTCTGAAGAGTGGAATTATTGCCAGTATGCTTATCTATATTGATTACATTGTGGAGGCAATAATGTCCGCGAAACGATCGTCAGATGCTTTTTAATCTTTAATTTTTAGACTTTCATAATATTTATACTCAATTACGCATACATTTTTATATACATTTATATACGCATGTATTTTTATGTACATTCATAATTTTTATATATATTTATATTTTGTACATCTCTAACTTTAATTTAATTATAATTCAAAATACTACAGTGTCACATTAAAATATATATTTTTCGGAAATTTAGATATTGATTTCCTGTGAAAATTATTAATAATTTTATAATTTTATTAATGATATAAAAACATATATATATATATATATATATATATATATATATATATATATATATATATATATATATATATACAATACAGACACATGCACACACGTATATATTGAATTAAATATAACATATATATATATACATGTATATTTACATACACGCACACATAGACACGCGCACACACATATATGTGTGTGTGCATGTATATATGCGTTTGTATGTACGTATGTATATATATATATGTGTATGTATATATGTATGTATGTATGTATGTAGGTATGCATGTATGTATGTATGTACACATATACATCTACTATATATCGATGCAAAACGCTTCAGAATATTAAAAACTTTAAACTATAGGACTCTGTTTTAGTTCAGGTTCATCATGCATATATATTATAAGAGTATGTATATGTGCATGCGTGTGTGTGTGCGTGTGTGTGTTTATTTGGTGTTTGTGATACATGTATGTTTGTGTTTGTATATGCCTGAGTGTTTGCCTATCGAATGCGATAAGGACAGTGAAGTTTGTGTAGATATCTTGATAGACATAATTTAGCAAGATATATATATACTTAAATGAATTTAAGAAAAAAATTATTAAGTTAGGAAGAAAGTAGTTTCGTTAATAAGTATATGTATTTTTTAAAAATCCAATTTCTTCCACATTTAACATTAAATATGTTCTGTTTCTATAATATAATGGAACGCAATTCTCATATGTCAGAACGCAATCAAATCCCAGTTAAGCTTGAAAATGAAAAATTGAAATTACAGGAACAAAGATGTAGCACTCAAGGGGATAGTTTTTCCAGCGAGGAAATATCGAGAGTAAAGTTTAATTGCGTCTTAACAATGCAGAATATATTGGTAAACAACATTTATTAGTGTATCGTAAATATATGGCATGTTAATGGAAGGAAACCTACTCATATTCACTAGCATAACGAAGTGTTCTTATTTCTATCTATCTCTAATATTTCTTTCTATTATAAGCACAAGGGCTGAAATTTTCGGGAAGGCTGGTGGTCGAGTACATTGAGCAATATTAATGGATAATTCTTATTTTATCGATTTTGAATAACTGACAAGCAGTTATTCAAACTGAGAATGTAAACCAAGAAAAAATGGTGCGAAGCATTTTCCCGGTTTGCAAAAGATTCTGCGACTCGCCGTCTTTTTGTCTCTAATACATGAGCTATAATGTATTATTATTACAAAATCGTTAGCACGCCGAGCAAAATGCTTTGCGGCATTTTGCCCATCTTGATGATCTGTGTTCAAATTTCACCGAGGTTGACTGCCTTTCATCCTTCTATAGTCGATAATTTGAGTACCAGCGGAGACTGAGTTTGATGTAATCGACGTACCCTCTAACTCAAAATTGCAAGCCTAGTACCAAGATTTGAAATCAGTAATACATTAGATATACTATATAAAATGATCATGAAATTGTTATTCCCACAAGAAATTAACTTGCATCGGAGAAATTAGCAACACATATGACGGACTCTCTCAAGAAAGAATTATTACTAACTGATACCATTATTTATGTTGCGACGATCCTATGACAATAACATTATCGATGGATAAGTCGCTTTAAGACAATATAAACCAGCTTTGCAACTCGAAATAACTAATGAGTTGAGTTGAATGCAACTTTGTCGTTAATATGCGAATAAATAATGGACGTCTGTCTGGTCATGCAGGTTTGTTACAAATACCGAGTTGGACGTTGTCAAATCGTAATGTGCACCGACCCAGCAAACGTAACTTGTATATATTGCGTTGACTCCATATGTGGATCAGTTGAATATACATGTATTTTAATAGCGTATGTGTGAACACACTGACACAAAAGGGAGATATCTAACTATATATCTATTTATCTATCTGTCACCATCTCCCCCTCTATCTCTCTTTATCCGTGTGTGTTCGCCTATATATATATATATATATATATATATATATATATATATATATATATATATATATATATATACATATATATATATATACAAGCAGAACAAGAGCACACACGAAGACGGAAAGTGTCGCTGATGAGGTCACAGGTGTGTGACGAAAGATTCTCGGACAATGGACATGAGTCAGAATAAGAACAGTAACAAACAAGTGAAGAACGAACATATAGTGCGTGTGGTTAAGTCGCAAAAAAAAGACCACCCTAAAATACAGCAAAATATATATTATTTGTTCCCAAGTACGTTTCGCCTTTGTCCATCTTTGGCTCTTTGCATTGGAAATTCCATCTGCTATTGGAGGTTTAGCAGCAACAAAATGTAAGGAGAACACTGCTGCACTATGATACAGATAAATAAAGGCTACACTTGTCTATAATATGATGCCAAAACTATTCCTCTGCCGATCCATTGACTAGAGTTATAATGTAGTGAATGAGGGTGCTGAAATGCAGTGCTGTCATGCAGAGTTTCTGAGATCAATTCTAATCAAGGCACTTTGGTGATTCACAAAACGTGTGAAAAAGGCTAAGGCCTATTCAGTCGATGAAATGAAAGCATCAGTCAAAATAAGGACCCCACTCCGACTAATACGTACTATAAATTCTTCATATCAGAGATATCGGACTGTATTATTGTGTTACAAGTTTAACCAGATGAGAATAGGAGAGATGACATACAAACACATTCGAGTTGGCTTTGAATCTAAGCGAAGAATTATCTCAATACACACGCATACCTTACGTTCCCTTCCCACAAATGTGCTAAAATTCGGCAAGTTATTATTGTACTTGCCGATTCTATTGCACGTTAATATTACAAAGATCCGGAGCTAAAACAAAAAAAAAAAACAACCAACAATTAATTTTACTACATTCATTGAAAACAATTATTTTATTGCTGGTTTATAGCTTTATATTTTCTGATAAAAGGGTTATAAAATTATAAATATGCAGTCTTTTTACCTTGGGTAACTAAATATTTACCTTGGCATTTTCTTCCATTGCGTACATTGCGCCTTTCAAAATGAAAATGGTAGTAAAACGAGTAGGCCTCACAATAATAATGTTAAATCTTCATACCATGCCTTATCTCCTCAGGAATTTTCAAACGTGAAAATACATGAAAAATGAAAACAGCAATGAATCAAAGAAACAAACTTGCAGTACAAGCATGAAAATTTAACTTTCAAGTAGCATAACAAAGGACAGTGCCGTAAACAACTTAAAAGAGAAAAGCAATACCACCATCAGCAGCCACATTTCGTAACTTGCAAATACTTTGGTATTTCACTCTGTATTGTTTTCCCTATTTTCTACGTTTTAAGAGCAATTTTCGAAAGACAAATGACATTGGTTTCTTAAGCACAAAATACCAAACGGCTGCGATAGTTTCTGCTGAGGTTCCACTTAGTTTACGACCATCATTTTGATTGGTTTATTGTTCAAATTATTATTTGTGATATGTGACTGGCCGTTATTCAGGTACCCCTCCGAAAGATGTGATAGATTAATCCACTGGCCTCTCCAAAGCAATTTCATAAGTTTGACCTAAACTGCCAAACGTAGAAGTAGCTCTTCTTAGTGCATGTGTGACTCTACAAATGCTGGAAGATGGAGACGCTAGATGCAAAAGCGATACACATACACACATATATACATACATCCACGCTACCCTAGCATGGCTGAAGTCTAATGAGTGAAACAAGAAAAGGGTAACATATATATATATATATATATATATATATATATATATATATATATATATATATATATATATATATATATGTATATATATATATATATATATATATTCTCAAAATAAGCAACAAGGATATTCAAAGTTAATGCAGTACGATCGTTTCATGCGACTCCATTTATTTAAATAATGTGAA
>NC_142935.1:92465444-92470444 GCF_046866305.1 Octopus bimaculoides
GTGCTCCACAATGAAAGCAATATTTCAATCTCTAAACACCAGAAAATGAAATGACAGAATATTTTGAAACGCAGAACACAATATCAGTATGGGTTGTGAGAAACTGTGCTGTGATTAGTGTTTTATTGACTCTGAACGGATGAAATAAGAAGTTGATCTCGACGATATTTAGAATTCAAAACCAAGGCATCCAGTGGAAATTCTGATAAACATTTCGTCTGACGTCCTAAAGAAAGTGTCAGCTCGCCGAGTTACTGAAATTACTGCAGCTGCTACTGCTGCTCTTTCTACTACTACTACTACTACTACTACTACTACTACTACTACTAATACTACTACTACTACTACTACTACTACTACTACGACTACTACTACTACTACTACTACTACTACTATTGCCCGCTGCTGCTAATACTACTACTACTACTACTACTACTACTACTACTACTACTACTACTACTACTACCACCGCCACCACTACCACCACTACCTATACTACTGTTACTCCTACTACTAACACCAACAACTATAATAATAATAATAATAATAATAATAATAATTTATTTGACACAAGGGTGAAGGACGGGGGTGACAATACAAAGACAGACATGAAGTGTGAATATTTACATATAATGAAATGATAAAAAGAAAGAAAGACAGACATTAAGAAAGAAAGAAAGAAAGAAAGAAAGAAAGAAAGAAAATAAAAAGTATGCACGGTATACACCGGGTATAATAAACATGATAATAATAGCTAGATAACATTGATGGAATTATCATATCTGATTATAAAGTACGAATGAGTTTAATAGATATGCAGACGAATACTACCTGAAGAATCTTTTGTTTTTATTATTTTCCATATGTCCCATTCTCATAATAATTATTTCTAATTTCAGTAGGAAGAGACACATTTTCATTAAAGCAGAGTCTAAGTTGAATGAAATCTTATTTGTAATTCGCGGAAGGATTTAAGGCAAATCCGGAATTGATTCTCTCACTGAAACCACGTAACTATATGCCCCAGGTCGTACTGTTTGGACGTTCTGCAGATTCTGATAATAATCAATAATAGTTAATCCTAATTACAGGATGTTAAAGCAGTAAATGTGGACAACGCTACTAAAGTATGTTTCGATAAAGATATTGATTCTATAATCTTTATATTTGGTGCTAAGTATTCAAAATGCACTCACTGACCATATTTTGGTCACAGATTTAAACGTAACTCAGGCTATCACTGGCAATGATATTTTGATCCTCTCCAATACATTTCTGTTTGATGAAGAGAATGACAGTATTACTGCTTGAATTGTTTACGTGTTTATGTCATTTGACTGCAGTGATACTGGAGCGCGGCAACCAAGACACTTTTATTCATTTTATCGATTTCACAAAATATATTTGTACTTACGTTATCGATCAATAATCTTCTAAAGAGTAAGTTTGAAATTCTTTTATAGAACACTGTTGTACAGTCACAAACACATACGTATCACATACCAATACATACACACGCATTCCCCCACACGCATTCCCCCCACACGCACACACATATTTTCCTACATACGCACATACATATGTACGTACATACATACATGCATGTATGCATACATGCATGCTTGCATAAATACTCACTCAGAAACAGACGCAAAGACGTACACACATGTACATGTGCTGGTACATTGGTTTAAAGGGTCTCGGATTTAATTGATTAAATAAGATTTTTCGGACATAGGTACAAGGCCACGAATATATGGATGGGGAATAGTCAGTTATATATACCCTACTGCTTGACTGGGATCGGACATCATATTGTGAATTCTGATGGAAAAAAGGGAAAGCTGCCATTGATTCGAAATCAGAGCGGAACGAACCTCCATAAATTCCGGGATGTTTTTGTTCGACGCACAAATGATTTTACAAATCTCCACACCAACCTTATACTAATAACTAATTGTAGCTAAATCGAAAAGCTGATAAGTTTGCGAGGGCAGTAGTCGAAACACATGAAGGTAGTGCTTGTCTTGTACTATAACTTATCGACCCAAAATGTTTAAACGGAAATTTGACGCCATCGTGATTTGAACCTGGTTCGCTGAGGGTTGGTGCAAATCACATTCATTACATTCAATGATCTAAAATCTCTGTATACGGTCTTCATCGTCGTGCCTTACAAAACCATTTCAGCAGACTTAGAAAAGCATTTCAGCTAACATTTCTTTTCTTTCTCGTACATGTCATCCTCAGATCCTGATATGCTGCATGCTGCTATCTGATCAAAGGATGTCCAGTATTTTCTCTCTCTAGTTTCTAATCAAAAGTATTTTCCCCGACATGTCTGCCGGGTTCCTACATGTCGTAGGCTTAGTGGCGTCTGTTTCTCACAAGTTTTAGATATCTAAATCAGTAAAGGTTAAAATTTATGTAAACGTATATTCTTCTGATATATCTATATGTATATATATATATATATATATATATATATATATATATATATATATATATATATATATATATATATATATATATATATATATATATATATATATATATATATATATGTATTTATATAGCACAATGATAGAAGAGGGAGAAAGCAACATATAGAGCTACCAAGCGAGGGAAAACGAGTGAGTGAGGGAAAGAGAGAGAGAGATAGACTGCAGTCAAATGATATAAACACGTAAACAATTCAAGCAGTAATACTGTCATTCTCTTCATCAAACAGAAATGTATTTGAGAGGATCAAAATAGCATTGCCAGTGATAGTCTAAGAGATAGAGTGTGTGTATAAAGATATTTGTATATAAATACATATACTTATATATATATATATATATATATATATATATATATATATATATATATATATATATATATATATATATGTATATGTAGTATTAGGGAAAAGAACCAAATTTATCCCTCTTATTATTATATATATATATTCATAGAAAAGGTAAGACAACAAAAGGAAAGAAAGAAGGAAACCTCGATATTATGTAAATAGAGGAATTTAACTGTGAATAATATGTGACAATTATTCGGTAACCGTGATAAGACTCCGAGTATCGGATGTCGGGGAGGAAACCCACGCCGCCATCTCTTCACTTATCTGGCCATCGAAAAAAATGCTATGAAAATGACCGTTAAACAAAGGGAAATTATTGTGTGATTGACCGTTATTAAGACAGAAGATCGATAAGTGACGGGAGGGACTAAAGGTAAGGGAGTAAACATGTCCATAGTATATACATATATATATTGATAATTAAGTATGGTAACTGGCAGTACCAACATGCTGACGTAGCACTCAAGGTGACTAAACCACAAGTTTTCACTCAAACACAAAGGTGAAAGCGGGCAAATGAATAAAAATCCTAAGAACCCCGTACCAAGAACAAAAATAATCGAAAGTTGAAAAGTCAGACATACCCGTATCCCCGTGATTTCGAACTCCTAGAGTATATTCCCTATGTATGTCATGTTCATGTCTTTACAAGCACCTTCTATGCATCTCATGCTGTAAACTACCTTACTGTGCAGTTATCATTGGTACATATGGTATTCTCAAAGGGGTACGTCCTACCTAGTTGTGATCTGACGGCTTTTCAACAATCTTAATTTTGAGTTTGGTCCCCTTCAGAGCTTTTCTAAATCTATGGGCTTGTTTTCCATGGGCTGTGGTCTCTACAAGCATCACTCCTTGATATTTGTCGGTTTTATACCACGTGTCCTCCCTGTTTGCTTTGTCACAAGTTTTTTGTATCCTATTCCAGTCTTTATTTTCTATATCTAGGGCAGGTAGCACTGGTATCATTACGTATAATGTTATCTAATTTCCTTCTCGCACCCCTGTATACTCGAAACCTAACTTTCTGATCATATCCAGATATTTGCATGCTGTGCATGAAGTTTTTTATATGTTTTTTTTTGTTTGTTTCATGGGTTTTGCATAGTGAGGACACGTTGTTCATTATCCTAACTAAGTCTGTTATCACTTTGTTATTTTTCATGTTGTGTGACAAAAGCTGAGTTCTTGCGAACAACATATTTTGAAGCTATGGGTTTCTTGTAATAGAAGTGGAAGAGTTACACTCTATTGTTCACAGTCTCTAACCAAAGTTCAGTATCACGTACAGGGTGTCTATTTTGGGGGTGCTTAGTGGGGTAATCTATAGTTACCTTGAAATTTTACTATAAAGTTTAAAAATAAATTTACGCTTGAATTTATACTGACATATTGTGTCTGTTATGTAGTTTTGAAAGGCAAGAATACCTTATGCAGATTGAGTTTTGCAGCTCGATCTTGTTAGCTTTATCCAGCGAAAGAATTATTTAAAGAGAGACGATTAGATTAATTATCAACACCTTTAAGCTGTGTCCGTTAAATAAAACTCAAGTTTCCACTAATGTTTCAAAGTTGTATCTACTAACGTTTTAATAAATAATGCAATTAGTGAGTAACAACAATTAAATTGATGTTCTATAACGATTTATCTTGTATACATGAAGTCATGACAATACATACTAGGAAAAAGACATTCAGTAATGATTCTCTTTATATACACACATTCATATATTCATCTATGTGCGCATGATATTTTTCAAATTATTTACTTTTACCCAAATTATAAAATGACAGAACATGACGCTTTCATTCAATAGAATATAACTGAAGGTCTTACGCATGCGCACATATATGCACATGCAATGCAAAATCCTGTATATTATCTCACATGCAGCAATCTAATTTACACGCACAGGCACACCCACCACAAACGCATACACATATACGCTCGAACTTATATTTGATTCATACGAGTTGGTATCAAGAAGTACTAACAGATGGGAGCACACGGCTTCGTTCACAGTGAGAGTAGCAGTCACCTTCATGAAGCAGTGTGCCGAGTGACATCGCTGTGCAACTTCGCAAGTAACGAAATTTGTCATTTTGTAATCACGTGCATGCTGTAGTCTCCGATTTTTGTCATGGA
>NC_142935.1:92475444-92487944 GCF_046866305.1 Octopus bimaculoides
TATGTTCTTAGTCTAATTAATGTGTCTTAGCCTAATTAAATCTGGCCCATTGTTTCAGCGTTTCATTATGTTATCTTCAAAAGCGTAATTAAATAGGACTATCAACGCTTTAAAACTGATTTGTGCGGATTGTATATAAGAACAAGAAAACGACAAATAACACAAACAAAACAGGGTTAGAATTTTTTTTTTTTAATATATATAGTATAATGAATATACTAACATAAATATAAAAGAAAATTATATTTTATTTCGGAATCCTAAAATAATATAATGGGTTCTGTGATCTTTACTTATCTATTTTCTGGTATTTAGAAATAAAGGGAAAAGTTATTCGGTGGAGGCGTAAATAGCCCAACTCAAAATAATGGTATTAAGTATGATAAGAATCAAAATCCAGTTTGAAAATTTCTAATGGTTAGATAAGTTGAAAACCTGTAGCCACTAAAATTCAATGCTGTTTACATAGTGTATTAAAAAATATTTCGAAAAAAATGCAATATATATTTTTAATATTAAAGACTAGACGTGAATCTTTAATTATTTAGTGAGGGATTTTACTATTTAATACAAACATTTATTTAATCGATCGGAAAATAACATTAAATGGATGCAATAAGTTCAATTTAAATATTCATCGTACACGTTTATACAGTTTAATAGAGATTTTATGCTACAAGTAAACCCAGTCATTCGTTATTTATAAATGTAACATTTATTTCAGCGATATTGGGATTTAGTACTTAAAAATTCTATGTATATGATGCATATATTCAGACCGAAAACTTTCAAGTCAATATCTACAAAAGTTTACTAATCTACAAAAGACTCATACACTTTCCTCTTATATTTCATCCATCAACCGTAAAGAAAGTAACTAAACCATATACACCCCACTACCAGAACTCGCAACAGCAGGAAATTTATAGATTATTCGCTCAACAAAAAAACGCGCTCATATAAAATAATAATATATATACATGTATACATGTACATCCCCTACTTAGACTATATCTTTTATTTGTCTTTAATCCTTAGACTGCGGACATGCTGGGGTACCGCGTTGGAGGATTTTGAATTGAATGAATCTACCACAGTTTATTATTATTTTTTAAAGTCTGGTAATTATTTTATTCGTTTCTTTTGTGGAACCGATAAGTTACGGGTACGTAAATACACAAACACCTGTTGTGAAACGGTAGTGGGTAAGAAGCGCGCCACCAAGCGTGCACATACTCTCATAGGTGTGGTAAGAAAATTGCTTCCTAATGATATAGCTCCAGGTTCAGTCTCACTGCGTGGCAACTTAGCCGAGTGTCTTCTACTATAGCCTCGAGGGGACCAAAACATGAGTGGATTTGATAGACGGAAACTTAAAGAAGCCCGACGCATATATATATATATATATATATGTGTGTGTCTTTGGATCTGTGTGCTGTGTCCTCCGTCACCGCTATACAACCGGTGCTGGTGGGTTTAGGTCCCTGTAACATAACGTTCGGCAAAAGACCGAGAGAAAAACTACCATCCTTATAAAACAATATATCGTGGGATCGATGCATCCGACTAAAATTTATTCAAGGCAGTGCCTCAAGAAGGCCGCGGTCTACTGATTGAACCCTGAAGCATACGCTTGGGAAGGAAGATTCTTACCTCACAACCACACCTGCGCTTATATATATATATATATATATATATATATATATATATATATAGATAGATAGATAGATAGATAGATAGATAGATAGATAGATAGATAGATAGATACGAGGTCTGGCCAATAAGTACCCAGACTGTTGCCATAGTAACGGCGTTACAGCACGCAGAGTAAAGTCGCTTGGATAGGAAACCAGATTTGATTCATGAGGATCATGCTCCTGCACTCATGCCCTTGGTTTTAATGGTTGTTATTCGTACCTGTGGATTTGAAGTAGTTGATCATCAGTTTATTACGTTTTGAAGAATTGGACAAGTTGATCATATCGACCCATCATAGATGTTTATTTCCTCATCCTTAAATAAGCGAATTTTGAGCAGGATGGGCTACTCCACCAGAAGAAAACTCTAACTGGGCCTCATTTGCAAGGTCATGTTAAAACTGGTTCTGAAACATTAAGACTCTAAAAAGTTGCACTGTGTTGCCAAAAAAAAAAAAAACACGAAAGTATAGCTCCGGGAAATACAACTAAACAAACCAGTACCCAAAGAAAATGTGTCCACAACAGAAAAAGCAAATAAAAACAAAACAGTCTACAATATATTGAGGAGAAATTGGAGACAAGGCAACTGCATGGTAAAAACCTGACAAGAATATGGGAGCCTGATGTAGATTAAGCCCTTAAACAGATGATGATGATGATGATGATGATGATAATAATAATAATAATAATAATAATAATAATAATAATAATAATAATAATAATAATAATAAGAAGAAGAAGAAGAAGAAGAAGAAGAAGAAGAAGAAGAAGAAGAAGAAGAAGAAGAAGAAGAAGAAGAAGAAGAAGAAGAAGAAGAAGAAGAAGAAGAAGAAGAAGAAGAAAGAGTTCGAGCAGTCCTGAAGACTGAGCTGAATGCATACAATAAGGTGTTAGCCATAAATTTCTTAGCATTCCCAGTTGTTCTTTATAGCTTCAACGTGCTTAACTGGAATACCATTGAAATAATCAAAATTGATAGAAAAATCCGCAAGCTACTGACTTGTAATAAGATGCACCATCGAAAGGCAGACGTGGATCGTCTTTACCTTCCCAGAGCTCAGGGAGGTCGAGGCTTGATCCAGCTTGAACTTACGTACGAAACCAATCGGACTGGCCAAATACATTGAAACAACCAACGATTGGATGCTGAAACTTGTTGAAAAACATGAATGACCGAAAAAACTTCACTCTATTCTGAAAAAGAGCAAAAAAGTCACTACTGATCTCTTAGATACCTACCAGCTTGATCAGGTTGATGGAAATGCGCCAACTGTTGCTGCCAAGAAAATAAAATTAATTGCAAAGACAAAAGCACATGAAAAATTAGCTAGCAGATGGGAACAGAAACCTCTGCATAGCAAGTATGTGGTTCGTAGCAAACAAGCTGATGTCGACCAGAAACACACGCATCAATTATTACGAAGATCAGGGCTAAAAGCAGAGAGTGAAGGTTTCATATTAGCTGCTCAAGACCAAAGCTTATTAAAAAAAGGAGCTGACCTAAAATGCCGATTCTGTAACGATGCGATTGAAACTATAGACCATCTAATCTCATGGTGTAGAGTCTTAGCACCTGTAGAATATAAAGCAAGACTTGACAAAGTTGGCTAGTATTTACACTGGACAATATGTCGGCATTATATAATCAAAACTGCTAACAAATGGTATAAACACCATGCTGAAGCTGTGACTGAGGGAGAAAAGGTATCGATTCTCTGGGACTTCTTCGTACACACCGACAAAACTATAAAAGCTAATAAACCGGATATTATTATAAAAGATCAGACAAAGAAGACATGTTTATTAATTGACATGAGTATTCTTTGCGATCATAATATAGCGGCGAAAAAATTTGACAAGATCAGTAAATATAAAGACTTGCTAATAGAAATTGAAAAAATGTGGTACCTCAAGGCGACTACCGTTCCCGAGATTGTAGGATCTCTAGGAATGATAAAAAAGGGTACTGAAACCTATTTGAAAATGATTCCAGGTTTACCATCCCTACAGGAAGTGCAAAAAATCGTGTTAACTGGAACGACTTATGTACTGAGAAGAGCATTATCGCTGTGAAAACAACATCCATTCATGAATTTATTTATTTGTTGATTTTTTTAAAAATAGATATTTTACCTGTGAATTTGCGTGTGTAAACTGGGAATGCATACAATGAGCTTCTCTGCCTTAGGTGTACGGAAAACACTCGGCAAGAAATGGAAGAAAATTTGAAGAAAGAAGGAAAAAAATAACAACAACAACAACGACATAATATTAATAATAATAATAATAATAATAATAATAATAATAATAATAATAATAATGATAATAATAATAATAATAATGATACACTTGGATTTAAGAAGCCATATGACATAATGCCTCATTCTTGGATCCCTGAATGCCTGCAGATATTTCGAGTTGCTGACAACATCACAAATATTCTGATGCATAGCATGAAAGCGTGGAAAATCAAATTGTATTCAAGAGAAGTTAATATAAAAAAGTGGAATCTACCAAGGTGACTGGTTTTCTCCGTTACTTTTTGTAATTGTCCTAATACCCATAACACTGACACTTAGGAAAGTTAAGATGGGTTACCGATATGCGAAAAAAAGGCTCATCATTGAACCATCTTCTGTTCATGGATGACCTGAAATTGTTTGGTAAATCTGAAAAAGAAATAGATTCCTTAACGAAGACAGCCCAGAAGTGAGATAGGGACATCGGATTGGAATTTTGGATTACCAAACACTCAGTATTTAATATGAAAAGAGAGAGGAAAGCAGCTTGCAGAGGATAGCGCTTTCCACCAGGAGAGTCCATGGGTGAATCCGACGGTAGTGGGTATAGATATTTAGAGATTTTAGAGCTGAATGACATTCTATACAGGCGAATGAAGGTGAAGGTCAGCGAAGCGTATCAAAAAAGGGTGAAGTTGTTGTTGAAATCGAACCTGAATGGCAAAAACCTGATTACCGCAATGAATATCTAGGCATTTCGGGTGTTTGGATAAAGTGCGTCCATCCTCAAATAGACTAAGGAGGAAATATCAACACTAGATAGAATGACGAGAAAGTTGATGACGCTGCATGGGTCGCTATACCCTAAAGCAAACGTAAACAGACTGTATATGAAAAGAAAGAATGGGTGCAGAGGACTAATTAATATAGACCATTGTATAAGGAGTGAAAGGAGAACGCTTACCGAGTATTTGATAAACGCTGATGAACACTTGATGCAATATGCCGCGAAAGATTTGGGTGTGAATGCAGATGAAATGATGGGCAAGTCAGAGTTTAACTAAAGAGCTGATGAGAAGAGAAAAGAAAACCCTCTTGAAATGAGAATCCATGGACAGTTTAAAACGAATACACCAGACGTTAAGAATAATACATAATCGTGGACATGGCTTGAGTGAGGTGATTTGAAGCGTACCACCGAAAGCCTGATCTTTGCTGCACAAGACCAGGCTCTCGTTACTAATTCAGTGAAGGATAACATCTAAAAATCTCATGACACCTAGAAATGCAGACTGTGGAAAGTGTGGAATATGTGACCCATTTGTTAAGTGGATGTGAGAGCATTGCACAAAAAGAACACAAGCGCTGCCACGCTAAAATGTGTGTATCTTCATTGGCTCTTATGCCGTAAATACCAATATGAAGTAACAGAGAACTGGTATGAGCATGTACCAAGTAAAGTTATGCAGGCGGATGGAAAAGTAACGGTACTCTGGGACTATGATTTTTAGACGGATCGTGTAATCGAACACAATCGGTCGGATATTGTCATATTGAATAAGTGAGACAAATACTGTTAGGTCCTTGATGTAGCTATACCAAATGACAGGAATGTTGTGATTAAAGAGGTTTAAAAAATCACCAAATTCTCCGAATTGACAGTGGATATGGCACGAGGTGGTTATTGTAAAAGTGATGCCAGTGGTAATCGGAGCGTTGGACTCAATCCCATTGAAAGTTCAAAACTTAAGCCAACTGGAAGTCCCATGCAAGATTGATGTCTTGCAAAAAGCAGCCTTATTGGGCACAGCGCACATCTTAAGGAAAATCTTATCTGTCTGAGGCCTTTGTTGTGACTTGACAGATGAATAAAGATACCGGTGCATTTTTACCCTCACTGTGTTATGAAATAATAATAATAATAATAATAATAATAATAATAATAATAATAATAATAATAATAATAATAAATATAATAATAATAATAATAATAATAATAATAATAATAATAATAATAATAATAATAGCTAAACTAATAAAAATATTGATGGTGATGATGATAATTATGATGATGATGATGATGATGATGATGATGATGCGGATGGGGATGATGTTGACCAGAAAATGAAGACGTCTATGGAAAATTAGAATGTTTGCTAATTAGGGAGATAATTAGCTAATTAGCTTCCCAAATGTATGGAATGTTTGATAATTATAGAAATGATAAAACGCTTCCGAAATAAGATATACAGAATAATTCACAATTTTGAAACAAATATTATACATTAATAAATTACACGAATAATTTAAGTGTTATTTCTCCGGCAACAATTATATTCAGAAATTTCATGTTTTTATGTGATTCAGATTTAATTTCGTTTTTCTCCGTTTTTATCTTCAAGACACAAAATCAGAACATGAAATATCTTTACGTTATATCTTTATATCTAAATTTCTATTAGATACAGTAAAGTGATATTTTGTTAAGATTATATACTTATATACTCATATATATATATATATATATATATATATATATATATATATATATATATATATATATATATATATATATATATATACACATACATATATATACATACATATACATACATACATACATATATATATATATATATATATATATATATATATATATATATATATATATATATATATATATATAACATATTGCCCAGAAGAATATCATTCCAAAGTACTCTATGTGAAAAACGAAAGGTTAAGATATTTAAAGATTTTCCTTGAAGATATTTCAAAAATGACAAATGCACAAAAGACAATAACTAATTAGATTTGAATTATTCTTGGAAGTTGTAGAAGCACCATTGTCAAGTTGTGTGTAAGATCTTAACATTTTGATTGGCCTTCTAGGCTGAATGAAGTATTCAAGTGCTGTCAGGAATTTTGACAACGAATAAGATTATAGAATAAATAGTTTAATGTCATTTATAGATTGATAATTCCTTTGACAATCGATAATTTACCTTCAATAGTATTTGTGGTTTACAGTCACATGTGAAATATATTTTGGCAGATTTCAAATTTGAGAAAATATGTGTAAGTGATGTACTGTAACAAACGTTTATATAGTGTTGTGCAACATGTTTAGATAGACAGCTGTGTCGAATATATTATTACAGTAAATGAAAATATAGTCTACATGCTTTCACGAACATGGTTCAGTAACTTGGTCATAGAATAATATTGCCACAATTTAAAATGCGTTTTCAAAACAATATAGCGTTACCCGTTTAAACAATGATATTTAGATTTTAAACATAGTAGGGACAACACGAAATGACTACAGAGTATACAGAAAGATAAGCTAAATGTACCCTACACGCACCATTATATATTTTATCTGTATACGTGTGTGTGTATGCGTATGTGTGTGTGCCAGTGTGTGTACGTATGTATGCTTATATGTATGCATATATGCATATATGTATGCATATATTTATACATATATATATATACATATATATGCATATATGTGTGCATACATATATATATACACTTATATATATATATACATTCATGTATATATATATGTATACACACATGCAAACATTTACGTATTCAGAGTCTTTCTGCAACGAATGATATAGGACATGTTCCCAACACTATGACGCCGGCAGCAATGTACATGTATTGAGTCCTGTTGTGACGTCTTTGTGGAGGCAGGCGCCGTCTGAAAGACTTTGGAATGAATCACTTAATATACTTGGCTCCATGAGAAGGTGAACACGACAATCGCTTATGCACTGGACAGAAGAAGACACAAAATCCTTCTGTAGCAGGTTACAAAAGCACCGTCAATAGAATATAGGAGAAAAATATTTAAAAAAACTGTCGTACGTAGCAGGAATATGAAACAGCTTAATGTTTTCAGTTTGTGCTGGGATCACAATTAAGGGATATAAAAAAATATTTTTGAGAAAGACTTTATATTGTGAGAACAAATGTTTGTTGTAACTTCAACATAGCTGTTCCGTACAAACCGACGTCACTACTATTTTTAAATCCTAGCTGATTTACGGTGGAATCTGCACCCGATATGCACCGAAATGCATCGAAAAACCAGATATCTATCGAAGGTGTCAAGGTTCAGTATAGAAACACTCAATGATCTTTGAACAATACATAATAACATTAATTACTTCTGATAAAAGATAATTTCACCAACGATGTATGAAGCAGAAGAATCCTTTACATGTAAAAAATTTCTTTTGTTTATATATATATATATATATATATATATATATATATATATATATATATATATATATATATATACATATATATATATATATATATATATATATATATATATATATATACATATGCATATATATATATATGCATATATATATATATATATATATATATATATATGCATATATATATGCATATATGTATATATATATATATACATCTATCTATCTATCTATATATATATATATATATATATATATATATGTTTGTGTGTGTGTGTGTGTGTGTGTGTGTGTGTGTGTGCATGCACATGTCATATAAGGCATATGTATTGGTGGAAAATGGATGATGCCTTTAAACTTTAAACAGGAAATCTAGAGACAGAAGCTGGTAGATATTAATACATAAATTATGAGATGCCTGGAAATTTGCTTATCTGTAACTATAAAGAACGCATAGCTGAACACGAAGAAAGAGATAAAAGTTTTGTTCGATGTCTGAAAGAACAGAAATTTTAATATAAATTAAGAAAGAAATTTATATGAAGTGTATAGTGAGAAATATATAGATATGAGTTTTTATGCTGGGACAGAACGTCAAATAATCCATATTCCGGAAAAGAGACAAAAATGATCTGCATGTTGAAAAATAGTCAAAAGCGAAGAGGAAAATGAGAGAGAGAGAGAACAATGAAAGGTAGGATTTAAAATTGGTAAAAGAGAAATGCATGCTAGAAGAGAGGTAAATATGAGTGCATGATGGAAAAATGAATAAGAATAATGCATTTCGGGAAAGCGCTATAATTGAACTACATTCTGGGAAAGAGGGAAAATAAAGTGCATGTAGAAGAAGAGGTCAGCGTGAGCTACATGCTTGTAAATAGACAAATGCATGTTCCAACAGATTAAGATGAACAGATCACCGATGCTTAGATGATGTCGATACAAATGTTAATAACTTCGAACTGGAAAAAATAAAATTCATTGAATGATGGGTAAAAAGAGGCGGATGTAGGAACATCGTCTAAAACTAAACGGGAAATGCATGATGGGATGGATAAAGGAAGTGGTTGGGGGTAATATTGAAATAAAATCATTGTAAGTGTTAGTTTCTTCTGTTTCTTCACGTTGATTTATCGATATAAAGCTACTGGCATGAATAAATCGATGCATAAGACATTTTTGGTTGTTTTTTTTTCCTCTTTCTCCAATGGATTTTCTTTTTAATTTTAGACATGTTTAAAGCTTTCAGACAGTTATTAGCTACAACAACAAAAACAACAGCATTAACGAAAAAAAGATGACAGCAGTAACAACTGCAACACATGCCAGAATATCATTAAAAGCAACAACAACGTAACATAATACAGCCACACCAAGAGTGCATTTAAGTAAAAACAATAGTAGTAATACCACCAACAACTTGCACTGCGAATTACTACAGCAATAACAACAATTATAACAACTGCCAATATCAAAACCGCAGTAGCAAAACCAACAGCAGCAGTTAACAGCAACAACAACAATAGTATCACGAAAATGTCTTCAACCACACGTGTGAAGATAGTAGCGTCATGAATGCGCAACATCGAGAACAGGAGTAACAGCACCAATAGTTGCAGCACTAACGCTTGTAAATAAATATGAGATAAATGAAATATATAAATAAAACAAAGGTCTCCGTTAAAGATAAAAGCAGTGTGACCGGGATTATGATGGTGGTGATGGCGATGACATCCAACATGACTGCTACGAGGACCAAGAACAAACGGCCTCAAAAATAAGAACGTTATTGTTTTAAGAGAACACTGGCAAGAACGATCAGAGCATACTATTGGTTTTAAAATTTGGCGCAATGCCAGCAATTTCGAGTAAATGGGTAAATCGATTAATATCGACTTCAATGCTCAACTGGTTCTTATTTTACCGACTCCAAAATTATCAAAGGCAAAACCGACCGAGGTGGAATTTGAACTCAGCACGTAAAGACAGACGGAATACCTCTGGGCATGTTGCTCGACCGTCTAAAGATTCTACCAATGCACCGCCTCACAAGAACATAGGATTGCTTTTAAATTTTGGCAAAGATTAGAGGGAAGGGAAGTCGATTACCTCGACTCCAGTAATCAATTGGTACTAATTTTATCGAACCCGAAAGGATAAATGGCAAAGTCGATTTTGGCGATTTTGGACCCTAAACGTGAACAAGGAAGAAATGCCGCTAAGCATTTTGTTCAACGTACCACAGGTTATGCCAGCTTTCTTCCTTACATGAACATAATATTATAAAAATGATCCAAAATTATAATTCATCAACTGTTCAAGATAGTGTTTATTAGGGCGACACGCCACCAACCAGTAAATACCGGTACGATTACTAATTCCCTTTTATACCATATTTTTGTTTACATAATTCTTCAAGCACGTTTCGTACACTAAATATTATATGTACTATCAAATCAACATAATGCATTTCCAATTTCTACTACATTCGCAACAGCATCTAAATCGCATACTACCTCGTATATAGCATTCCTGCACATTATACTTAAGTGCAACCAAATGTATATGATTGTAATCTCTCGTAGTCCGAGGAAGACAGTTCTGTAATTTCTTCGCTTTTGACTATTTTTCAACATGCACTTCATTTTTATCTCTTTTCTGGAATATGGATTATTTGACGTTCTGTCCCAGCATAAAAAAATCACATCGATATATTTCTCACTTCACATCTATTGTCACACACTCAACAATATACCACCGAAGAATACTATAATTATCAGGCCATGACACAGATAGTATAGGACCGCTGCAATAAGTATGTGAACCTGAGAGGGAAACATGTCGACTAAAACCGTAATTAACTGATCCTCTCGTATTTTCTTTTATCCAAAGCCAAAAAAGTTTCAGCATTCACTCGTACATTAGCACCAAGCCGATGCCACACATCAGTTCGGTTTAACCATAAAACCATGTTACCACCATCACCTCAAATATCACAACACCACACAGAAGCACTGCACCATACTACTACTTTATGAGTAACGACAACACTCTAAACCACAACCAATACTGTTCTGGAAAAAAAATCGCAAGTCATATTTATATCGATCAAACAAATTCATTATGAATGTACTTTAATACCTTATAATGAGGGAGGTTCTTAGCGGGGAAGGAGGGATATGTGGTAGCGTTGATAATGATGGTAGTGGTGGTGGTGGTGGTGGTGGTGGAAGTGGTAATGCTCATCCCGATGGTAATAGCGGTAGTTATAGGGATGAGGTATGAGGGCTGTGTGGAGTGGTAATCTTACTTTGGGGTATGGTGGAAGCGTGGAGTGATGATGGATATATTGGCAGTGGTAGTTGTGGTGGTAGTTGTGGTGGTAGTAGTGGTGTTGTTATTGAGGAGTTCCAATGATGCTGGCAAGGGTGTTAATTGTGGATTTGTGTTAGTGTAAAGTAGTGATAGTAGCAGGAATGGTGCTGGATGCATTCATAATAGTTTCTACTGGCGGCGGTGAGATGGAGATGATGAAACTTAGTATCGGAGATGGAGAAGAGTAGAGCTGATGGCGGTGGGTGCATAGGTGTGAGTATTAGTAGTAGTAGTAGTAGTAGTAGTTGTAGTAATAGTAGAGGTGATGATGGTGGTGGTGTTGTTGGTGGTATTGTTTAGCCAACATAACTGGTGAGGAGCATAGGGCTGGTCTTCCGGTTTCTCTGGCATATGTAATCCTCACTGGATAGAACACTAGTCCGTCGCAGGACTACTAATTGTCACCAACTGAGTGAACTGGAGCAACGTGAAATGAAGTGTTTTACTCTAGAACACGACGCATCGCCCCGTCCAGGAATCGAAACTCTTACGATCATGAATTCAACGCTCTAACCGCCAAGCTTTACGCATCCACGTTGGTGGTAGTATTGGTGGTAAATCACACGGATGTAGTATAGATATGTTACAGGTTAGGTTCGGGATAGTACATTCATTCTCTACAAGTTATTAGCCCATTGAGAAAAGTAGCCTGCAACATAGATGACAAAATACAAGCAAGACCTTTATTGATATAAATGAATGTTTATTGTGATATTTACAGCCGGGTACATATAGAATATACCAGACATCGTCACATATAATCTATTTCATATACATCTGAACTACATTCAAAATATAACCCCAAAGCCAGTCACGTTGATCTCTTCATTTCATCTGTAATTTTAATAATGATTATTTACCGGATACATATTGCTATGTGACAGATGTAATTTTAATTAACAATAACCATAGTAATATGAGGTATATGGAAATAGATTTTGCTTTAG
>NC_142935.1:92490444-92517944 GCF_046866305.1 Octopus bimaculoides
GTGACGGCCATGTCGGCAATGCCGCTGATGGTACCGATGTATTAGATGATAATGTAGAAAGAAAAATGTTTCATTTATGGCGATCCAGTTGATGATTCTGTAGACCAATTCTTGCAGAGAAGAGTCGATGACATTGATTCATGATAATAAAATTGGTGGAGGACGAGATTGATTTTGTCGAGCACTTCCCTCCTGTCATTTGATTTCTTTCTTTTTCTCTCCCAGCGGCTTCAGAATGTTTGGTGTCGATGGGGATGGAACAAGTCCACTTAATACGGTCTCAGGTTTGTGTTTCAAACGATTTAGGCTCAATTCTAGTGCATTTCAGTGTTGCTCTCAGCTGGTCCCAACTCTTCGAAAAGGGCAACCTGAAGCGAGCACATAGATTGAGGGCAACCTCAAGCGAGCACATTAATTGAGACTTTCGATTAACCTGTTCAAACACACGTCCTCATAGTTGAATATATATATATATATTGTCTATATCTCGATCGCAATTAACACAAGATTATCGAAGACGGTTCGGGGTGATTTTCAAAATACAAGGTCTTAGCAATTGAAATAAGTAGGATGTCGGGCGTAGAAGTAAAAAGAGTACCAAATATCACTGAAATTGTAGTATAAGGTATGAAGAAAACATTAGGAACCACACAATGAGTGTCAGCATTACTATTAATCCCAAATATTGAGAAAAATTTGGTCTTTTTCAAGACGTGTTCTATGTAGTACCACAAATCACCTCGCTCTTAACAATACAGGTAATACCTTATGAAATAATAGAGCCAAGAAAATAACAAGACGTAAAACCTATTCTAAGACATTATCAGCAAATAAAAAAAAAGCACAATGTATAGTGTACATGTTCAATATCAAATAAAGTTTCAGAATACATACACTTTCCTGCTATAGTAGTAATAATACAACTCATAAGTTATAAAAGCGCCATTACAAACCATACAACACGTGCTCTTCATAATAACTGATGAAATTCAAACATAGTATAGTAATGACACAGCACATACGAAGCGAAGACATGATCTATTAAACTAAAATAGATTCAACGCAGCATACAGAATACTAAATTAACACCAGAAACAGAAAGATCAAAATCCAAAACCAACTCGAACGGATGTGTTGTATAAACAATACAAATATAATTTTACATTCTGAAAAGACAATGCTGCAAGCCTTTCAAATCGTCGGATGTTCATCTGTTTGTCAGAGAACACAAAATAGAACTTTTGAAAGCGTGATAATTGTCTTTTCTTTAATATTCCACAAGGTCATGGCTTGAAGGAACAAAGTGGTGAGAGTTTGTATGGTATCATGTGCAAGCAAGTAAGAAAAGCAACATTTCTGTAATGCAAAACGGCATGAACCATTACTATGGCATGACATCCGCCTCGTACTAATCCAGTTAACAATTGAATTGGTCTTTCGAAACTTTATCTTCCGTCTTATACATACGCGTTGAAAGCAGGCGTGTTCATAAGGACCCTATAGTCACTGGCTTTCAACAAACTGATTGTAGGACACTACTGTTCTTTACATATGGAAACTGAAGAGGTCGATAAAGGCTTGAAATCAAAGGAAAGTGTCTGTCAATCATGCAAACACTTGTGCCGCAACTATGGTCAATGGAAAACTGCCTGAACCTCTGTGCTAAGAAAGGTTTTGCTGATTTACATGCTTGGGCCTTGACCCCTGTCCCAGAACTTATGAGTGTCTGAAGAAGTTATTTCTAAGCATGAATTTCTCCTGGAAGATGTCTTTGTTCCTTTGGCGACAGAACCTCCGGATCATAGTACTCAATTCATTGATATTTTTCCATGTGAGCATCAGAAAACATACACTAGCCATTAATATATTACATGCGGTCATGTTCACATTGCTAATGATTGTGTCTCAGACTAAGGTTAAACGCGATGACTATATCAAGCGAACATAGCATTGTGGATTAACTGTTGGAATCATGGCCACAGCGAATTCATAATATTTGTATAGTAAATATTTGCATTCGATTTGTATACTACATAAGCATTTGTCCATAACCTAAATATTTTACATGTGTATACATAGCAAAAACTGCTAAAGGGTTTGTAAAGACATACAGAAAGCAAACCATGCATTTTACTGTAAACTACATTATGCATACACACACACATTCTTACAAACATCACCACCTTATACACGAGCTCATATACATACCAAGGATGAGACTGAAATATTTCTCATTATAAAAACTGATTGAGTCACCAACGTCTGCTGAATTAATTCATGTCAGATTGGCAACTGAATTCTGACAAAGATTCTAGAACACAAACATAAACATACAGAAAACAGTCTTCATGAATAAATATGATATAATTTAATAGGATCCTTGTTTACTATTTTGTATTTCCCTTTCTTGTTGTTTGTTATATTGTTTCAATGTAATTAATATCCCGCTACAACAGTTTTTATTTCATCATTACACCATATTTTTTTCTCTCCATTTGTTTTAATCTAATCAAACAACACAGACAAAAATATATTTTCGTCGTACAGGATTAGCGTAGGCGTTGTTACGTTTTTATATAATCTCTTGATGCTTTTAGTTTTCCTGTTTAGATCCCAAGTTATTTTGATCGAGCAAACACATCTTAAAATGAACCCCACCAGTGCGTATCAGGTCATTTTTATTATGCAAAGCTATATTTTCTGTGTCATTCTCCCTTTCTTTGAAAGACAGAAATTATTTCCGTTGGTGTGCCTCCAGTGTATTATCCTTGGGGCGACTCCGGTCAAATTACCGTTTCAGATGACTTAATTTCTTGTCTAGAAATGCACAGATTTAATCGATTTCTATTTGACTGGCCATCATCATTGGTGATATGCATCAAATGATTTAATCCATTAAAAAAATGAAAAATAAAAAAATAAAGCTTGTATATGATCACCACCTCAACGTCAAATCCCACCCTGGGTTCTTAAAATAATGTTACATTTTAAAATGTATCCTTTGATATACTACACGAGGACAAATGTCATAGTTGCCACTAATGTTGTTTCACTATAGTTCTCTTGTTTTTGCTGGTAAAGTGTTCCATTCATGAATATCTCGTATTATGTTCAAGTGCTGAGTATCTAGAAATACCAAATAAAGCGTAAGCTTCCCTTTTCAAGTCGGAATAAAGAGAAAGTTACTGTTATTTGTAACAAACTGAGCAACATGCTTAATTGTTGGTTACATATCTGTTGTATTGGAGGAATAAATAATAACTGCAATAGAATTGTTCTGACAATGTTTCCTCAGAGACCCTAGAGGAGTAATTAATTGTCCGTAATCTCAAGAGGGCATAAATGGTTGTATGGGAGCACAATTTCATACTCTGTTACTGACGTTATGGTTTCACAATCAACAAGACAACACTTACAGGGCTTCGTGAACAAAATGAATATTCTTTTCTACTCTAGGAACAAGGCCCGAAATTTTTGGGGAAGGCGTCAGTCGATTAGGTCGACCCCAGTATGCAACTGGTACTTAATTTATTGACTGACCTCGAAAGGAGAAATGCAAAGTCGACCTCGGTGGAATTTGACCTCGGTGGAATTTGAACGTAAGTACAAACGAGATACAGCAAAGTATTTTGCCTAGCATGGTAACGTTTCTTATTTCTTTATTGCACAAAAAGGTGCTACACATAGATGGGAAGAACAAGGACAGACTGAGCGATTAAGTCGATTATATCGACCCCGAATGGATGAAAGGCAAAATCGACCTCGGCGGGATTAAAACTCAGAACGTAAAAACAGACGAAATACCGCTAAGCATTTCGCTCAGCGTGCTAACGTTTCTTATTTCTTTACTGCCCATAAGGGGCTAAACATAGAGGGGACAAACAAGGACAGACAAACGGATTAAGTCGATTATATCGACCCCAGTGCATAACTGGTACTTATTTAATCGACCCTGAAATGATGAAAGCAAAGTCGACCTCGGCGGAATTTGAACTCAGAACGAAGCGGCAGACGAGTACCGCTAAGCATTTCGCCCGGCGTGCTAACGTTTCTGCCAGTTCGCCGCCTTCAACAAAATAAATATTGCTACTTTAAATGCAGGCTGGACACACTTCAATGCTGGCTCATTCACATTACATATATTAAGGAGTATATGTATATATAATAACAAATCTAGATTGGTGTGTTTTTCATTTTTACAGCAATGCACATATACAGATATATTCACACACACACACACACACACACACACACACACACACACACACACACACACACACACAACACACACATACACATGTCTCAGTAGTTTAAGCGTCGGGCTCACAGTCATGAGGTAGTAATTTCGATTCCCGGGCTGTGTGTGCTGTGTTCTTGAGCAAAACACTTTACTCCACATTGCTGCAGTTCATTGAACTGTAGAAATGAGTTGCGACGTCACTGGTACCTAGCTGTATCAGCCTTTGCCTTTCACTTGGATAATATCGATGGCGTGTGGAGGGGACGTCGGTTTGATTATCCCCCTCCAAACTAATTCCAGGCATTGTGCCTATCGTACGAAGGATTATTGAAAACAGTTTAATTTGGTACCATTACAATTTCGCGGGTCTCTAACTCTTTCACGATTTGATTACAGAATCGGTCACATGGTGACGAATCAAACTGTTTCAAAATAACCCTTTCTTCTATAGGTACAAAGCCCGAATTTTTGTACAACTGGTATTTTCCTTATCGAGCCGAAAGGTTGGAAGTTGACCTCGGCAGAATTTGAACTCAGAGCGTAGTGATGGGCAAAATACCGGTATATATATATATATATATATATATATGCACATGTGTGAGTGTATATATATATATGTATTAGTCCGCTGTAATTTTTTTCATTAATATTTCTCTTGCAGTTGCTTTTGCCCTTTGGCACATGTTATCTTTCTGTCGTTTCTTCTCTCACAAGTTTATTTCTTCTTTATGGGGAATGAAATTTTACTCACTTCCTGTTTACTATTGCTTAATTTCAAGTTTAAAAGACTGCGAATGTTTGTATATTGGACGCATTTTTTTAGAGTGGCGACAAAAATATTTTTGTGAATGGAACAAGGGACGATATAGAATATCAAGTTACAAATTATATTAAAATAGGATAGAAAGTCAATATTACGTGGAATTTGCTAAGCTATCACATATTGTGATCGATGTTATAATACATTGTTCAACTGATTTGCATATTGATGGACTGAGAGCATAGAATACATCGCATGATTTTTGCAAATAGGAGTTAGTCGTAAATATATATATGCATATATATATATATATATATATATATATATATATATATATATATATATAAAGTGAAGTATATTTGCCACTTAAATGTGGTTGACCCCGAGGGGTGGATGTTACTGTTGCTTTTAGCCCTAGGAGGACATCTCCTCCAGCTGGCTATCGACACACATCTGTGTCCTGTCTGTATTTGCCAAGGGAAGTTATCTTTCCCATCTTGATCTACGATACGTACGTACTCGAGTTTCAGGGTTATTTCCCTTCTTCAGCGTACGACAATCGCCGACCTTCGATGCAAAAGATAATTCTTGGCAAATATATGTACCTTTTTCCAGTGAAATTATTCACTGATATCGAAAAAGTGAAAACAAGCAATGTTAAATCTCTGAACGAGGTATTAACAGTAACTGCACGATAAAGTGAAGTATAGCTGCATCGTCGTCATCATTGTCACCTTCTCCTACATCCATCATGTTTGTTATTATCATCGTCGTTCACATAATCGTTGTCGTTGTCGTCGACATCGTCGTGGGCCTCGTTGTCATCATCATCATCATCATCATCATCATCATCATCATCATTGAGGTTGCCTAAATATTCCATTCATAATCGACATCATCCTCATTGTAGTCCATTTCCGTCGTTGTCATCATCATGGCAACGATCGCTAACTTCTTCATTCTCCGAGCATCACCAAAATCGACATCGTTAGCACAAGGTCGTAAAAACACAGAATTAAACATACCAACGCACAGACACATAAACCAACCAACCAACCAACCAACCGACCAACGAACCACTGAACAAATATGCATGAAGTCACAAGAAAGAAACAAATGCGAAACTCCATCCACCTCTTCTAACATTATGTTGCTAGGAAATAAATGCACGTTAATCCCCCATTTTGACGGCGATCAGACGTAATCTGTTCTTTGTTGATGATGAAATGTTATTTTATTTTATACTTTATTGTTTTTGTTTTTTTTTAATATTTCATTTCATTTTCAGTTTGTAAGATTAGGACACGTTGCGTTACCATTTGAAGGTTCCAGAATATACACAAGGCTGGTAGTGCAGGGAAGGAGTTGCGGTGGTATATTTGCATGGGAGAGTAGATGATGTGGTGGTGTAGGTGATGAGGCCTGTATGTGATGAGGGCGTTAGGTTGTGTACGGTAGGGGATGTAGAAGAGTCAGGGGTGCTAAGGTAATTCATGTTCCCGGTGTACTTTAGAGTTGCCGTCTTTATTCAAAGACAAATTAATGCATGCAATGAACATGAACAAGCATTAAAACACAACGACAACATAAACAACAACAACAACTACTACTACTACTACTACTACTACTACTACTACTACTACTACTACTGCTGCTGCTGCTGTTGCTGCTGCTGCTACTACTACTACTGCTACTACTACTACTACTACTACTACTACTAATAATAATAATAATAATAATAATAATAATAATAATAACAATAATAATAATAATAATAATAATAATAATAATAATAATAATAATAATAATAATAATGATAATAATATCATTACTAACTGGTTCTTCCGTCGTCGCTGTCGGTCGGCATGCACCTGCCTTTCCGGGTACCGAGCTGCAAAGCAACTAACTTCACCTGTCACCGCTTCGAACTCCATTAAGGCAGTATCGATCACCTCGATTTCCCAGGTGTTAAACACTATGACGGTGACGTCGTCTGCATAAACCTACACAAATCTTCCGCATCCAAGTTCACACAGGATGCCCTTCTATACATCCAGCTTCCGTACCAATGGATCGAGAAGGAGCACGTACAGAAGGAACAAGAGTAGGCAGCATTGATGTAACGAATTTGCGATGCTAAACGATTCCGATAGGTGACCGCTCACTTTGACCAACGAAAGATGTCGCTGTACATTGCAGCGTTCCAGCCTCTGAAAACGGGACCGAAACCGGCCGCCTTGAGGATAGCCTCTAAGACTGGGATTTTTTATTCATTCATATTGATCAGTCCTAACTTATGCCAGTTTCCTTACCTACCCTCTTTATGATGTAACACCTCAGGTGAAGGTTGTCGTGGATAGAACACTTTCGAATAGCGTTTGTTTGCGCCTCACCGACCAACTTTATTTGAGTCCCTTCTCAACTGCGGCGCTATGTCAAGGATCATAGCACTGGGAATTCACGCTGCATGTTGTAGTAAGCATCAACCAAAAGATCGCCAAAAACGTCTGGCATTTGAAAAATGAGTCTTCAAGCGCAGACTATGAAACCACGTTGACTTCTCCCTTTTTCAGGTAAACATCGCACCCAGAATTTTTTCGGCTGTAATCGGCGTTTTTCAGAAATTCGCATCGCGAACTGAAAGGTGCAGCATGCTATCGAGGTATGGGGTGACATCCATACTCGTCTCCAACTTACTGCACGCTCACACAGTGAGTGGTTTACTTAGGCCGTGTAAAATCAGTGATCACAAATGAAGATCATCAAAATCTCAAACAAAGAAATCACGCAATAAAAGGGATGCCACAGTTATGCCAAATAAGTAATGACCATACAACTTCAATGAAATCTTCTCTCCCCCAGCTGCAGTGTCTCTCTTTATAGGACTATGCTCAAATTTGGTGTCGTCACTCATACATGTGCGCTACTCTTACCGAACGTTCAACTAATTTCCTGGCACCTGCATTGCTACAATTACATTCCTTTCGATGTGAGACGTAACTAAGGTGTCTTCATTTCAAAACGTACTGAAGGTTTCTTCAGTCCTTTGTGTCTCGTCCAACACATAACCACTTTTCCAATATCCACTTCGGAGAAAAATCCCCTGCTATTCTCGATGAAAGAAGATAGATGGAGCAATATTCGACATGGACTCATCTGATAATAGGATCCCTCCAACAGCTATTTCGGAAAACTCAATTGATAAATAATGCTAGTTCACAGACTAAGAACAAAGAACTCGTAGTTTGTTAGTTTTTCAAAAGGCTGAAGAATTTAGTTCAACATGAAAAGCTGTTTTATCCTTTCAAAATGGCTTCATCTCGAGTACTCTTCTGTTATGTCTGTACTGTTTTCGTTGTCTTAACGACATTGTTTCAACATTGCTAACTTTGTATCCCTCTCCATTGCCACAATGAAGAGGGATAAATGCAGATGGGGGTTACTGTTCAAGCTTAAGCTCTTCTTTCAACATTCACTGCTGGACTCAGCGTCAGAATGGATCATGAAGACACGTAAATCTATTTACTTTCTATCCGAATGTATCACTAAAAAAAAAGAAAAATGGAAAAACGTCAGATTTAACCACGTCTGTCTCTTACGCTTTACATCATACGACTCTGCATATCACCGTGGCATGACTAATCTCTCTGTGACACAAAAGAATAAGTATATTATGATTGCATACATATGTTAATATCTTTCCTGCTCGTGTAAGAAGTACTGAATTTCGTCACAAGGCACTGTCTTGAAAACTCACTTTATCAAAATATTGATGTTCCAATTTACATTAACAAAAGACGAAACCAGTTCTTCTCTGGCATTTGATTCGTTATCATGAGTTTAGAAAGCTCGTTTGTTTGTTTATGTATGCGTATGTATGCATGCATGTATGCTTGTGTGCAGCTTTGTGTGTTTGTGTACGTATGTGTGAGTGTGTGTGTATGTGTGTGTGTGTGTGGGTGTGTGTGTGTGTGTGTGTGTGTGTGTGTGTGTGTGAGCTTGTCTGAGTTTTGGATTTGCTGCTTATTATCTTAGCAAAATTATTAATGATCATATTAATGATCACACTTTCGATTATAACTAATTATTTCTTTTTTTCTTTTAAAACTGTAGTTTTGATCCATATTTACATACACTTTTCCTTTTGTATGTGGTTATCCTTACTTTTATTTTATTTCTTGTCTTTTTTTTCCTAAGTTTTGTTGCCATATTGTATATGTATATATGCAACTAACAAAGACATAAAATACATTTTTCTTTTGCAAAAAATTATTAGTTCCAACCCCGTATATGCAGAGGAGTTTATTCACCGATTGTTCTCTGCATGGCATTAAAGTAAAAATAGAAAAATAAATAAAAACAGAAGTTTAACCACAGAGTCGTACGTGATAAAATTCCATCGTTTTGAAGAACGATTTGAAAAGGGTGCACCTTCCTTTTTTGTTTAACAATGAGATGCATTCCAGGGAGTTTTTGCTGATGGATCCAGTAGCTCGTGTAGGCACATTGGGACTACTTTGTTTGCCCCAATCTCCTTGGTGTAGAGAATTGATGTTATTCGCAATGTTTTCAATAGTGTGAATAGAAATCCCGTCAGGATCTACTTTGCGATTCATTCCATTCAACTTTAATAAAATATGCTCCAAAAATATATACAATAAAATCAATTTATTCAGCTATAATATTCTGCTGAAATGTGTGGCATCGACAAGTGCGCTATATCAACATGTTTATAATAATTATATTTTCTGATATTATAACAGTTTTAGTGTTGTTGTTGTAGTTATTATCATTATCATTATTATTATTCTTATTATTAGTATTTTCATCATTATTGCGTTTGTTATTGCTATGGTCATTCATATTATTACCCATGGAAATGGTGTTGAATTCTTCATACTTCATTCGTTGTATTAAATACATAATACTGTCAAATATATAATTACATACATACATACATACATACACATATAAATATACGGTTATATGTATATATAAATATATATATTTATACATATGTATGTTTATATATATATATATATATATATATATATATATATATATATATATATATATATATATATATGTATATATATATATATATATATATATATATATATATATATATATAAATATAAATAAAATATGTGTGTGTGTGTACGTGTGTACACGTACGCATGCAAAATAGAAATGGCGCTGAGTGAAAGAGATAGAAAGAGATATATACAAATGGAGAGACAGGGTAAGAGAGAGAATAAAAAGAGTGACAATAAAGCGAAGAAATAAAAATTGTGAGAGACAGTGGGGAAATTTACGAAGCATAACTTACTCTTCTTTTGTCTGCTAGAAGCAAATGTGTAACGGCTGGTGAACACTTGTCGGGCCGTGAAATCTAGTTAGAACTGACATCATATCATATGTGTGTGTGTGTGTGTGTGTGTGTGTGTGTGTGTGTGTGTGTGTGTGTGTGTGTGTGTGTGTGTGCGCGCGCGTGCGTTTATCTGTGTGTGCACACGCATACACACACATGCATACATATATATATATATATATATATATATATATATATATATATATATATATATATATATATACATGCATATATGTATTTATATATATATATATTGATAGATAGATAGATAGATAGATAAAGACATGGAGACATAGATAAATAGATTGATAGAAAGATATATATATATATTTATATATATATATATATATATATATATATATATACATATATATACATATATATATATATATATATATATATATATATATATATATAGATAGATAGATAGATAGATAGATAGATAGATAGATAGATAGATAGATAGATAGATAGATAGATAGATAGATAGATACGATGGTGCGTAGGAATCAGGTTTATTTGTAATACATGCACGTCGTAGCATACAAAATGCATGGAAAAAAACTGGGAAAAGAAACAAAAACGACGGAAAGTAGGCTTCCGTTCCATAGTTATTCATACAAACACCAGGTTCTTCGTTTGCCTCTTCATCCGCCTTTCGTTTTCGCTTTCTTATCTCTTCTCAAAACCCTTTTAAACAACCAATATTTCAAACATACAAACATTCATGCATTGCACAGTTCGGCACTCGCTTGCAAGAACATATTCAAGCACAGGTACTTATGCAGAATTATCACATGACCACAGAAATAATTATTAACAGACATCCAAATGCATGTGAGTGTATATATATAAAACTATATGTGTGTGTGTTTGTGTGTGTGCGTGTATGTGTGTGTGTATGAGAGAGAGAGATAGTGTGTTTATACATAACATATGCATATGTAACATACATACAAATACATATACGCATTGAGGTATTCGTACATATACATATACAAACCTACATACATCTATATATATATATATATATATATATATATATATATATATATATATATATATATATATATATATATATATATATGTATATATATATATATGTATATATATATATATATATATATATATATATATATATATATATATATATATATATATATATATATATATATATATATATTAGATGTATATATATTTATATATGTATATATGTATAGAAATATGTATGTATGCTTATGCAGATATATATTTTTTATCAAACCTCCTGCAAGTTATAAAGGAATACCTAGATGACAACGTAACCTTCATCTGTCTTGGTTAATTTGGGCCTGAAAAGTAACTACCGGATTACCCTCATTCACCTGCCATGAAGCATACATAGTTTGGATATATATATATGTAACATAACAAATGATAATATAATAATTGTTTATCTTATAAACACCGTGTTTGCGACACCGGTGGAGTTGTTAGGTGTTACTCAGTCACTAGTCAACCGCATTCAATATCGGAAACAGCTGTAAGCTTATGAAGTCCACAACATAATCATTCATTCATCGGTGCTGTCTTTTTCATATTACCTTCTTGCATCTCAAGAAACTGAAAATTAGCTGACTCACTACTTTATCTGTTATCTATTATTAAATGTTCGAGACAAAATCTATGTAGATGTTTCACTGATAATATTGCATAGTTCACGTTAAGGTCAAAATATAACCATTGTTTAAAAGTGGTATAAAAAGCTTCAAGTGATATATAAATTTTAAGGTGGTATATAAATAGACCCCTGATGGAAAAACACACAGAAAATATCATTTCATCTATCTATCTATATATCTATCTATCTATCTATCTATCTATCTATCTATATATATATATATATATATATATATATATATATATATATATATATATATATATATATATCGGCCATTACGAAGGGAAATAGCCCTGAAACTCGAGTCGCCTTTATATATATATATTTATATTTATATATTTATATATTTGATCCTTTATATTGAACACTCAATATTTCATCTACATTCAATACTTTCTTTCATGGTGCCATCCATTTTTATTTTATTTTATTTTATATTGTATATTGTATATCATATTATATATTGTATATTCCATATTCTATACCCCACATTAGTTCTGCAGGAATATAAATAAAACATAAAAAACAGACAGTGTTGGAACTCTTTTAAGCAAAATAATATATATATATATATATATATATATATATATCTAACTTTGTCTTTCTCTCTCTCTCTCTCTCTCTCTCTCTCTCTCTCTCTCTCTCTCTCTCTCTCTCTCTCTCTCTCTCTCTTACACACACTGTTTATTTTTTATCTTTAATTGTTTCAGTCTTACCGAATTACCTGGGAAGGTTGCTTAGTAACTTGAGCAGATCATATTCATTGAGCTGCAGTAGTTGTTGGTGTCTTTATCTACCATTCCATGGATGTTACTAAAGATGTTCCTGCAATAATTGTCTTAAGAATAAACAGTACAGACTCTATATTTCTGTAAACGGCGATTAATACATATATGCGTGCATGAATGCATACACACAATCATAAACTCAAGCAAACACATGCGTATGTGTACGTGTGTTTGTATATATATATATATATATATATATATATATATATATATATATATATATATATATATTGTATAGTTATTATTGTACTAAGAGGCTTCCAGAATGGCTATATCTCGATAATTTACAAATCCTTCGGGTTTGTTTACAAAATTTATATGTAGTATTGGACAGTGAAAGTATACATTCATTAAATTTGCCTGAACTTGATGGGTCAGCGCTTGGCCCAATAGGATTTCCAAGGATCCATGTTAGCGTTCATATGCGGTTTCGATTCTGGCCAGTGTTAGCTCATCATTTTTCAGTCAATTGTATATCTAAAAAATGTCGATTTAAATCTGAGTATATGTATAATTATCAAGGTACACTATTATATTTTTTGTTATTGTACTAAGAGACTTCCATAGTCGCTCTATCTCCTTAACGTACAAAGCCTTCGGGCTTGTTTGCAAATATTATATTTAGTTATATATATATATGTATATATATATATATATATTGTTGTACTTGGGGATGGTCATATTGCCAGTTTAGCCAATAAAAACACACGCACTGTATATTTGGTGTTAATTTGCTTCAGCTTTATATTACATTAATCTTAATCTTATTTCGGCCAGAGTTCTTTCGTCACACTTCTGTGACCTCATCAGTGGTCATTTGTTTCCTTCTTTCTTATGTGTGTCTCACCTTGCTAACTATCAGCCATTTTGTCTATGTATGCATATATATATATATGCATACATACACATGCACATATACAAACACGCTTTTATATGGATATACTTATTTATATATATGTAATTATGTATAGTCATAATACACACGCGTATAGTCTGGAGTCGGTGAGATAAACTTACTCAGAATTATTTATGAAGCTGTGAACATGCCCAAAAGCTTTTTTAAATGGTTGGTGACAAACAGAAGGAAAGACGCACTGACGCGAGCAGGGCGATTTTTGAGCTCATAACATCAACTCCAAAACTATTTGAGTCTGGTGACCTTTGACGAAAGCTTGACCTACTATTATGATCCAGAGACCAAGAGACAGGGTGTCCAATGAACCGAAAGGCACATGTTTCCTTTTTTCAAGAGCAAGTGCATCATCTACATCCACTGGATTACCTGTAGTTAGGCGGTCAAGAAACGATTCTTTGTGAAGGTTATAAGGGGGAGTTCAAGATTTGATTTCTTCTCAAAAGCCCAGAGCTCTTCAACTTGGGACACTGGCACATTAAGCGCGGCAATACACAAGTCCAGAATTACATCTCGGTAACAGACTACTTCACAGAGATAGGCACTAAAACTGTCTCTTACACTGCCTACTGTCCAGACTTGCCTCCATTATCTTTTTGTTGTTCTCCAAACTGAAGGACAACCTCAAGCGTACCTGTTTTGAAGACATAAAGAACATGAATGAGGCTCTGACAAGGGCCTTTAGAAGAACGCCATGAGATTCTTCATCAAGTGACATGAGGGCTATAAGTGCATTACAGTGAGAGGAACTGAATTTGAAGAGTTTTGTACTTGCTTGAGATTAACAAATGTTGCCCTGAAAATGTCTCAAACCTGTTGGAACGGATCTTGTGTGAAAGTTATAGTATGGAAACACGCCAAAAAAGAAGCCAAAATGTTTAGCTGATACAATGAAATCAGAGTGAAACAAAATAGGAAGGCCTAGAACATGTTTTAGCGCACACTTAAAATCTCCGTTTTCAATTAAAATAATCACCATGCAGGGTTTCCATTTTATAACAGACATCAATTGTATACGAGCCATCAAATAACATTATCATAAATTTAAAACATCAGACTTTACAATTCTGATATAAAGCCTGAAATTTGTGAGACAGGGGCCTTTGTCCTATGCGGTTAGATGAATATATCCTCTCAACCACGGAAAGTTCGAAATTGAAGGTTCATGCCGTCGTGATTCGAACGGGAATTGTAAAGAGGCAGAAATGATACTGCAATATATTTTTCCAACGATCTAACGATACGTCTAATTCGCCATTTATATCCATTAGTGCAAAGACTAAACACAAAGGAGCTTACATTTTAATGTAATTATATTTTGAAAACTCAGTTTTATTCCCAGTTTGAGTATATTGCTTAACGTTGTTCGTTTAATATGTTTCTCTCTTCCCCATGTACAAATCCCAAAATAATACTAAGCAACTGTTTTTTTATTACGTCAGTTGGTACAAATATACATGCGTAAATAAGTTTTATTTGTTTACTTATTAGCATTTTTGAAGAAAAATACCTTCTTTCACGCACAGCCTAATTTTAATTCGCTAAATTGTAGTTGATCAAACAATATTGATAGTTGTAAGGCATTTTTTTTCTTTTATCGGGAGACATATTCTTTGTTCCCAAGATTCTATCAGTGTAAAGCAGAAAAGAGAACAAGGTTTACCTTGGGTATTTGAAGAAGTGGTTTTAAGATAAATAGGATCGATGCGAGTAAAATAAACGAACATTAAGAGAAGAAGACAGACTTGAAGAATAAAGGAAAAAACAGATGCTATCAAGAGGCAACAAAACAAGTATAGAAGAAGGAAAGGAAGCAAAAGGAAGATTTATATTTATACAAAGTTCAAAGTACATTCCAAGATATATATGTGTGTGTGTATCTATCTATCTATCTATCTCTATACACACACACACACACACACACACACACACATATATATATATATATGTGTGTGTGTGTAAAGCTACTGTGCATATACACACATGCATATATACGTCTGCGTGTACGTATAAGTTTGTATGTATATATTTATGCAAAAACGCAGTCATACTGAAACAACATACACACCCACAAACGTGCGCGCACACGCACACGTGTACCGCAAACACTCACTCACATCCACATAGACATTACGCACATCCTACAATTATATATGTATATAAGTCATACAGGTCATATATATATATACATGCGAGTATTACGACTTTGAATAGGCGTATATATACGCACTTATGCTACACAATATAAACAATGCCAGAAGATTTATTACAAACTAATGATCTGTATCATAACAGTATTATTCCACTCATGGTTATTCTACAATATTTGGCATTGCCTCGAAGGGAGCATCAACGCTTAATATTATAATTCTACACTTTGTTGTATTGGTATTTCGCTCTAATTCTTCTGTTACAGGCATTTGTATTAATGTATCTAAGCGTGAAGCAGATGTCGAGGTGAATATACCGTGTTGTTGGAATATATGTATGTATGGAGAGATGAGATATGCTATGTATACAGTTAAGCTGCAGTTATTGATGTATTTGTATGAATAGCTTTAATATATATGTGTGCCTACATGCGTAGGATATTTGGTATTTCAATGTAATTCTTCAAAGAATCACAATAAGGTTATTAAAAAATAATCGAACGAATTACGGAGGCAAATAAAAATCTAATTGTGCCATTACGATATATATATATATATATATATATATATATATATATATATATATATATATATATATATATATATATATATATATATATATTTAACACGTGCACACAGATACATAGGAATATATATGCATATACAGGGTCATATATATATATATATATATATATATATATATATATATATATATATATATATATATATATATATATATATATGTGCGTGTGTATATATATATATATATACATGCTTATGCGCATGTGTGCATGTGGGTATGTGTGTCTATGTGTATATATATGTTTGAATCATTGAACCGTAAGCAGAGAGAGATATGTAAAAGTGAATCTATAGACGGAAAACAGCTATAGTTGCGAGTATCCCAGGACAGCTTTCAATATTAATACTCCTACGTATGTGTGTGTATGTATGTGTGTGTGTGTGTGCGTGCGTGTGTGTGCTTGTGTGTGTGTATGTGTGCGTGTGTGTGCGTGCTTGTGTGTGTGGGTGTGTGTTATGTTGTTATTAACATAAGTATATGAACATATGAAATAGAATTTATTTAGAGCGTTGCATTCCTAGACCGAGGCATGTGTGGCGTTCATGTGCCAAACACTGCATTTCACGTGGCTCCACTTGACAGAGGTCGCAAACATGAGTAACCTTGCAATGGACTGGCTAAATGTCCAGCAGAAAGATACATTCTATCACAGAATCCGGTAGCGAGCCTTTTATGCCTATGGTCTACGAAGGACCTTAGATACTTGTTTTCATGTAAGCTTATGTAAACAGTATATATCAATATATTATTTATACATGTAAACATAATACACACAGAATCACACACGTATGCACGCATATAGTCCTATTTATGACTCTAAGGAGGTAATTGACATATCTAATGACAATCAATCTGACCGCAGTGATAAAATTAAAATATCATTGGTTGGCCTCAAGGTGCGGAGTAAAAGCAAGGGATTGAGGTAAATCTCTTGAAGTTGTTAGAGAATCCAACGACACTCTGGCGTACAACATACAGTTTCACGTGATTATTGTTCGTCTCAGTTTGGCCTATCACTAAGTACATTTTATGGAGACTCACAAGGAAGTACATGCGTTGTACAAGCATTTATCACTGTAATTCAATGGCGTACACATGACACTTCATGGAGATTTCATTTGTCATTCATTCCACTGAAAATTTTATGGCGGCGGAGGAGTACTAACTTGCGCTCACATAACCGGTTAGAAGTGTTTCAGACCATGCATATCTGTAGCGAGAACGATTAGTTACCTGTGAGGTCATGCACAGACAGTCAGATGTGTCATTAGCAAAAAGGAAGGACAAGTTTACGGCAGTTATCTTTCTCTATAGATGGCACTATTATTGATCAATATATGCGTATGTGTGTGTATACATATAAATAATAGCTTACATACATACCTGCATACCTGCATATATACATATTTAATACATATACACAGATATATATATGTATATATATATATATATATATATATATATATATATATATATATATATATATATATATATATATATATATATATATAAATATATATATATATATATATATTACACAGTTAATGTCCTTTATATAAATTATTTATATATATTTATGAAAAAATGATGAATTTTCTTCATTACGAAATTTTTTTCATTATTTTTTTCCTTATGAGGTTTTTTTCATGCTGACTACTTGATAAATTCTTATAAAGAATTTATCCTATATTATATTATATGATATATATATATATATATATATATATATATATATATATATATATATATATATATATATATATATATATATATATATATATATATATATATATATATATATATATATATACTGGTATATATACATATATCAGTACGATGACTGATAAATGTATACACTTCATGTTGCATGTCTCATTTCTCTATTTGTTTTTTTCGTTGTTCGCAAAAATTTCGTTTTCGTTTTCGATATCTTGTTTTTATGTTTTCGTTTCTCATTGTGTTCAAAGTTTTCTTTTGTTTTTTTTATGTCCTGTACCTATATATGCATGTATATGTACATATATATGTAGGTATGTACATATATGTATGGCTATATGCATATATTTATATATTATTTAAATTATTATATATATATATTATATGACCGTTTGTGTATATGGATACTTATATTCTTATATTTGCATATTTCCATTCTGGAGCAACCAGCGATCCCATTATATAATAATTCGTTCCTCTCGCATTCGAACAGTTATTAAATCTAGATTTATGTATATAGTTCTCTATTGCTTAAAAAAGATATATGGCTAAAGCATATACAAAATTATTGCGAATGTTAATATGAGTTATATATTGAAGTCTTTCTTTTCAATGCAAGCAAAGACGATTCTATCAACTTACTTTTGTCCGCTTGATCTGTTCATGCAGTGCTCCTGAATTTTCTATTTTGTTAATCTTCTTATGCAACGTGTTTAAAGGGCTATCAGATAGAGCCAGTTGATATTCTTATTTTCATTTCATTTTCTTCGGTAACAGGCAACCTTTCATGGTGTATTTCATCGGGACAAAACACAAACACTATAAAATCTGCAGGGCACGTTTCCAAGGTCACCTCTGCCAGTATCTAGAGACATCCCATTACTTGACAAAATTGCCCGCATAAAATTTGATAGGAGAAGAGGCGCTTTGTTGCGGTGCAGTTCACAGATTTTGTTTTTCAATTAATGAGATTTTTTTAATTCTCAATGCTTGTCTCAAAAATATTAGGGCATTTAAACGGAAATACGCTGTTAGTCGTTTGACCGCATGCGACACGTTCATGATGAAGAACACTTCAGATAAAAGGATTTTTTGTTATATATATACATTATCATACATACCCAGGCACACACAGACACACACACACACACAACTACACACACAGAGACAAACAGACACACAGGCACAGACAGACACAGACACAGACAGACACATACACAGACCCCCCCCCCCACATATATATAGATGGGCTGAGGCTCAATATAGTTATTACGTGTGTGTGTGTGTCTAGGTATTTGCGGATTATTTTGTAAATAACTTTACATGGATTATATTATAAGCATTCATTTTGCTCGGTTGCCCAAATTCAACTTTGAACAAGTTCTCCTAGTCTATTTGTATAACGGATTGTATATCTTCCAATTCCTCTGGATATTATCAGTCTGCGATGACGGTTTAAACATATGAAGACTTGCTATAAGCTATTTATGAAAATGCTATGAACAGTAGAAAGTACATTTGCCTATACGTCTCTTAGTTCATACATTGGAGGTGCAGATTTAGTGTCTAAGATACTTAGAAATTGCATTTCTCGATAAGTGTGCAAATATTTTTAAATGCTTCAGGTAAGTAAATAGAAAGTGAGAGCGAGAAAGAGAGATAGAGAGAAAGAGAGAAAGAGAAAGAGGGAGACAGAGACAGAGAGACATAGAGACATAGAAGCAGGGAGACACCGAGAGAAAGAAATAAAGTGAGAGAGAAATTGTTCTGATATTTATCTGCAGACAGGGGCTAATTGTATACTTATTAAGCGCACAGCTGAGAATATAGAAAACATAGATTCAGTGATATAATATCTAAAGATTTCGTACTGCTCTGTTTATCTATCTATCTATCTATCTATCTATCTATCTATCTATCTATCTATCTATCTATCTAACTGTCTGTCTGTCTGTCTATCTATCTATCTATCTATCTATCTATCTATCTATCTATCTATAGAACACTTTGCTCTCATGTGTCTATTCCCTGCCGAGGTTACCGTGGTCTTTTCCGTAGGCTTTTGTCTTCATGGATAAATCTAATGTTACCCCATTTTACACTATTGACATTTTCTGTGATATACGATACCCCTTTTTTTTTCTTTTTTTTTTGCCCCTACCGATCCCTTTTGATCGGATTTTTAAAAAAAAATTATTTTATCTTTTTTTTATTTTTAAAGAAAAGAGCTACAGTTGTATTTGTCCCCTGTGTGCAGCCCTGTGTGGCTAATAAAAGAAAAATATCTATCTATCTATCTATCTATCTATCCATCTGTCTATCTACCTAAGAAATATGTCTTGAAAGCGACAATGCATCATAGAACCGATCTCAGCTCATCTGCAAACCAAAATTTAAAATTCTCTATGGAACTGTATATCCTTGACACATAAAAGTTAGATTTCCTTGCTGGTGTGCCGAAAATGACATTTGAATATCAAAACCAGACCAGCGATACATTACTTATCGAGGTGGTCCGAGTACATCGTATTGATAAGCCACGGTAATTGTGAAATAACACTATCTACGGTTCTTGGTGATGAATGTCACAGACGACCTGCGTCGTCTGGGACATTCAATATTCTTCAATACTCGGTGTCGCGTCTGATGCTTTTCCCGGACGCTACATCACGACAAAATGTGCGTATAAACAAAACACATACACTATTTATGTGTGACTGATGATGCTTACAATTCTATAACCGCTTTTAATTCGTAATTTAATATATATATATATATATATATATATATATATATATATATATATATATATATATATATATATATATATATATATATACACACAGGTTTATATGTATTTATGTGTAAATATGAATATCTGAATGTAGATATGAATACATACATGTGATAGAAGAGAGTGTGTTTGTATGTGTGCGTGTGTATGTAGGTGTCGGTGTGTCTGTGTATGTGTATTGTACGCAGAATATGTTTATCCAGCGCGCTACGTATTATGCATAAATGCCATTAATTCAAATAGCCATATTTGATGTAATGTGAACATTAAATCAAGAACACAATAGAACATCATCGGATGCCATACAAGTTCACCTAACAAGATCATAAAAGAATATATTGACCGTCATTATTTAGATTCTTTTATATATTCATTTATTTAATAATGTAATTGATACACTGTACTGTCATTATTTACGTGTGTCTAACCAGCCAATGACTTATTAGCAGCAGTTCGAACCAACTAAGTGACAAAGATGCTTTTTGAAATCATTTAAGAACAAGCATATCATAGAACTACGAAATACACTGCATCTTTTTGGTTTCTTGCCTTTATTTTTTTATATCTCCAAAGTCTGGGCTCCCAAGCAGATTCTGCGTACCATTTTCACCTTGGCAGGGCACATTTTACTGAGAAACTATGCTAATTGACAATTTCCAAATAAAGACACATTCTTATTCGTTTTGGCAGTCATCATCTGGCCTAATTGTTAACAAAATACTTAGATACTTGTAAACCTATCAGTTCTCTTATTCACTCGCCATCATCTGAAAGTTATTCCCCACTGTCCTCTCCTCATTTTAATAACAGCGGATTTCTCTGTACAAAATGCCATCTGGATGTCATAAGGTAATACTTGTACTGACTGAATAAAGGAGACCAGTTGATCTCTGTTAGCTCCGCAAAGTTTCAAATCGTCTACAAATAACAAGTGGTTAATTGGTCTCATGTTTCTCTGCGGTTCGTAACCAGCTTTCATCTTCTTCAGAAACATGGAGAGCAGTAACATACCAACGATAAGGGTGACAGTCTCTCCTTGAAATATTTCTTGCTTAATGTCGACTTGCCCGGTGTCCCTTCCACCTGCTGTCAAAACTATTCAAGTTCCCCACTGAGTTTTTGATTTTTTTAGTTTCTCTGATCATATCCAGTCATTTTAGAATCCACCAGTGAGGAACCACAGCAAATACCTTCTTATTGTCAATCCAAGCCATTTTTAGGCTCGCCAACATTCTTCGATAATTCCTCAAAATTACCTTATCAATTAGCAATTGATCCTTTGTTCCATGTAATCCCTTCCTGCAGGGCTTTCTTTTCCTCCACTAAGAGTTATTTTTTTCAAGATTGTACGATTTCTTTACCATTATCCCATTTAGAAGCCCCCACATCTTAGGTAAGCAAGCACACAGACGATAGTTGCTGGCCAAGGCACCCTCGGCTGGGTTTTTCTGAATCATCGCAGTTCTTCTTTTGACTATTCATCCTAGTACAATTCCCTGATGTGAATTACCTTACAGGAGGGCATTTTGATCCCAAATCCCTGACCTAGACGCGGGATAACTGCCGTCCATGTTTTCATCTTGCCAACTCTGGCTGGAATATCTTTCAGTGTGATTGTAGTATCCTCTTTTATCTCTGTGCCACCGAATTCTTCTTCCATTTCATGGCACCAGGGTACCCTCTTTTTGTGTTTGACGTCTTCAGACCAGATCTTGCTCCAAAACAAAGTTGCTTATTTGAGATTAGATAAAGCTGCATCTTCCTTATCTCCTCCATCCAGAGTTTAATAGAACCGATTCTGATTTGTTTTAAAAAGTCGATTTTTGTTTCAACTAAAGTCATCTTTCCTCGTATCTTTTGATTTTAATTCCACTCGCTTTGATCTGTTGTTTTAGTATATCCGGTATAAGTAGCGTGTCTTTGACCACTAAGTGATGTTTTGTTATTCATGTAATTCTGTTCAAGTTATTATTATTATTATTATCATTATTATTATTATTATTATTATTATTATTATTATTATTATTATTAGAAGCCTCACCATGACCATCATCAACATCAACATCTTCATCATCATCATCATCACCATCATCACCATCACCACCGTCACCACCACCATCACCACCGCAACTGCCACCGCCGTCGCTGCCATCATCATCATCATCATCATCATCATCATCATCATCATCATCATCATCATCATCATTATCATCATTATTATTTTATTATTACGTGATAAAAACTCGCAGTTTATTTTGCTGGGTATGATGGAATGTGCCTACTGTCCACAGCCAGGTGACTAAGGTGACACTAATTTATTGCTCAAGCCTGAAGAATCCTGCGATGAATTCTTTCAGTTCCAAGCAATGCTGACTTTGTAGGTGTTCTCCCTTCACACTTGCACCAATCTTTCTTAACCATGTTGCTAGTCGTTTTATTATTATTATTATTGTTATTAAGGCTGCGAGTTGGCTGAATCGTGAGCATGCCAGGTTAAATGCGTTGCGTCATTTTGTCCGTCCACACCTTCTCAGTTCAAATTCTGCTGACGTACACTTTGCCTTTCTTCCTTTCGGGGTCCATGAATTGAGTACCAGCAAAATACTGACTGTTTCTGTCCCGGAAAATTTCAGGCCTTGTGCCTGGAGTAGAAAGGATTCTTCTTCTTATTATTATTATTATTAACGGTTCAAAGTTATTTGACAATGAAAACTACTTTATAGAGTAAATAATCACTAAGAAGTAATTATATTAATGAGTTAAAATCCTACCGATAGCATTTCATTTTATGTGCACTTCCATAACACACCGGATGCACTCTCTACACACGTACATTCACACACGTACATACACAAATACACATACGTACGCACAAAATGTATGCATTAAATAAACTGGCAACATTTCAAATAATGATTAAATATTGTACAGAATACATTTGATTCCTATTTGCATCTATTTTTATAGTATTGCACTTAAGAATAATTTTTGAAGTGAATTTCTAATCTGCTACGCTTGGCTGATACGTGTTTCAAAATCTTTGATCAGTTGACCATGAATTTCCACACAATGACCACCGTTCAATATCCACTAACATACTGGCTTAGTCCAAAACGAATTCATGTTTGTTTCTTGAGTTGTTAACTCAATAAAAAAAATATCATGTTTTATATGTCATTGTTCATTGCCTGTGTAGAGGGGTTAAAAAAAGCTCTTTGTAATCCGATGCACGTACCCTGTATCAAATATATGAAACTTAAAAGTGAAAGTGCGCGCGGGTATATTTTAAGAACGTTCTAGAAAACGGGTAGGGTTAGTATTATTTAAAATCTGCATGCATTTCGGCAGTTATTTATGATGTAAGTGGAGGCGCGTGGCTTAGTGGTTAGAGTATTCGACTCAAACGTAAGGTCGTGCGTTCAAATCTCGGTAACTCGTTGTGTTCTTGGGCAAGACACTTTATTTCACGTTGCTCCAGTCCCATCAGGTGGCAAAAATGAGTTGCACCTGTATTTCAAAGGGTGAGCATTGTCACATTCTGTATCACTGTGACTCTCCCTGAGAATTACATTATCGCTACGAGCGTCTGTGGAGTGCTCAGCCACTTGCGCGTTAATTTCACGAGCAGGCTGCTCCGTTGATCGGATCAAAAGGAACCCTAGACGTCATAGCTGACGGAATGCCAGTAATGGTGTATGTAATGCATACAAACATACCGAGTGTTTACCGAGGCAAAACCAACGGTTTACCAAGTTGTCAGTTTTATCTTTGCAGACATACTTCTTCGTTAATTCTCAGTTGGGAACGTTCCATTTCTGGGCAAATATCTACGATAACAAAGTAGGGCTGTCTTGGATGTGTATATGAGAGTTAATTTCAAATATAATGTCACTTATTGCTGTTATTTAACAGCAGGGACATCTGATCGAGAAGGACTCTAATAAAAGACAAGAAAAATAATGCCGTGTAGCATTTCTTTTTCAGAGCAATGTACAACTAACTTACCTAATACATAATTTTCTTGTTTTAAAAACTATAAAACAATGTGAGGGAAACTTGGAGGCTATTTCTAGCAGATCAGATAAAGTTATAAATGATCACCTTACTTAAGTTAGTATTGGGAAGTAGTACCACTAGTCAATGAATGTTGTTAATCGTAAGGGCATAGTTTCAATTCCCAGACTTGCTGGTGTGGTATGTTTTATCTTTGTGAAAGGCATTTCGTTTAAAATTTACACACTGGTTTAAATTAGAAATGTGTTGCGTCTACACTAGAATTGTGCGTTACACACATGCAACCAGAAATCATGCAAATACACCTAAACGTTTTGCTTACAGCACTCTAGATGATGAGATTAAAGCCAGTTATTTGACATACCATGAGAAGGGAAACCCGGCCTTGACGGTTTATAATTTAACAGTGCATGAATTAGCATGAATTATTAAGTTTAAGTAATGTTACGGTTGAGATGGTTGTCTACACCTTCTGTGGCTGTTCAAATCACCTATAATGTACGACGACTTCATATTGTCACATTTGTTGTAACATTCTTCTCTCAATTCATTTCTTTTTTAAAGGTGTTTGAGCTGGCAGAAACGTTAGCACGCCGGACGAAGTGCTTAGCAGTATTTCGTCTGCCGTTACGGTCTGAGTTCAAATTCCGGCGAGGTCGACTTTGCCTTCGATTATTTCGGGGTCGATAAATTAAGTACCAGTTACGCACTGGGGTCGATGTAATCGACTTAATCCCTTTATCTGTCCTTGTTTGTTCCATCAATGTTTAGCCCCTTGTGGGCAATAAAGAAATAAAAAATGTTAGCACGCCGGGTGAAACGCTTAGTGCTATTTCGTCTGTCGTTACGTTTTGAGTTCAAATTCCGACGAGGTTGACTTTGCCTGTCATCCTTTACGGGTCGATTAATTAAGTACCAGCTGTAAACTGGGGTCGATCTAATTGGACTGGCTCCCTCCTCCAAAATTTCGGGCCTTGTACCTAGAGTAGAAAAGAATTCATCTCTCTTTACCAAGACTCAGTACTTTCTCTCTCTCTCTCTCTCTCTCTCTCTCTCTCTCTCTCTCTCTCTCTCTCTCTCTCTCTCTCTCTTTCTCTCTCTTCTGAGACAAAAACAAGACACTGTATGCATTCACTTAATGTAAAAAGTACAGCAGAGAAACCTCCCGCTAGTGAAACATCTTCGATTAGATACAGATCACTTCCAACTGAGTGGTGCTACAAACACTACTCCAATCACACTACGTATATTATGTCCATCTCTGCCTAGCTCCCAGTATAACTACGTACCTTTTTCTTTATTTGCCTGTATATTTCATGCATGTAATATATATGTCATATCCATCTATCTATCTATATTCATAAACATATTTTTAGGTGCGAACGAAAATTTTGGTTTAAAACCTTGCTACATGACTGCGAAAACAGCACTCCATATCGTCGCGACATCCACAGATTAGAAACCTTTCACCAACAAAACTTCGTTCAATCTTGAGCATCAAATGGGAATATTGTTTGAACAACAATAAAGTCCTGAACAGAGCCAGCAGCCAAAGTATCAAATCGTAGATTATGAAACATCGTCATCGAAGGTCAGGACAAATAGCAAGAATAGAAGAGCCACGTTTTATTCAGAGAGATCACTTCAAGAAAAAGACCACAGGAGTGTCTTCTTCGAAGATACAAGCACCAGATGAAAGCAATACTAAAGGCAGCTCCAAATGAGCACAGCTTGTTTGAAACACATGCTCGAGACCGTATAAATGGCGGTGTTCCATCACCATTGGAACCAAAAATTTGGAAGCCATCAGAAAAGGAAGAAATTAAAAGACAGGAGAGAAAGGCTCGACATGTGCTCATTCTCTACAAACACTTTAGGGTAATCATTCGGATCATCGACCGTTTGGAAACGTTCAGCCAACCGTTTCAACCTTAACTTGCGGCGCCAAATATCGTCACTTTATAGTAACATACGGACGTAGCAGGGAGCCTACAAACATTTCTAAGGCAAGTCATGCGACTAACCTCTACCAGTCAAAACTTATTAATTTGAGCCATGAAGTCTCTATAAAAAGAGGGTGAGCTTCAATCACTTGTTAGAAGCAAAACGGCTGCGACATAATCCACATCTTTCTAGTTGAAAATCCGTGGAAAATGTGAAACCTGGTAAAACTTTAAATATAAATATAAAAAAACGTTTTATCTATTTTCAATACATTTTCAACTTCGACTTTTCATATATATATATATATATATATATATATATATATATAGGTTTAAAAAAAACAATAACAAAAAAACAACAAAGTGAGGACGTGATACGGATAGTGTTATTGGACGTTCGGGAAAGGAAAGAGAGAGTGTACGACGTTTCGGGCGTAGCCCTTCGTCGGAAAGATGGAAAGTTCGGAGAATGGAAGAACGGAGAAAGAGGAAAATGGTACCGATGCCCACGAGGTTACGTTGTGAAAATATATATATATATATATATATATATATATATATATATATA
>NC_142935.1:92522944-92525444 GCF_046866305.1 Octopus bimaculoides
ACATATATGTAAGACATAATGATGAATTAGTAGGATTAATTACCTCATCCAAAACATTGTCTAATACGGTGAGGTGTTCCATATATTAGAACAAGAAGAAAACTAGAATGGAAAGGTGAATATGAGACATGTATCGATAATCTGTTAAATGTAGGGATAATTGAAAGAGGAAAAGCTAAACTGTTTTAAACTGTGTACCTCGACAGGGGATTCGACGAGTATTGCAGTTAAACAGGTGAATATGACTGTAGCATTAACTACAATAATCCGTTTAGCTGCTGATGAATAATAAGAGAACCCTTGGAGTTGAGTTGTACCTTACACAGCGCCTTTGGTAATGTCATATGTAGGTGTGTATGTTTATATATATATGTATACATAAACACATGCGCACACACACACACACACACATACACACACACACACACACTTGTATATATATATGTGGAGCCTCTTCAGTCATGAATGACCATACGATTGCGTCTCGAAAGTTCCCATCCACGACACAAGTCCGGGCAATGTTGTTTATGGAAGACCAGCAATCGCTCATGCATACCCTCCTCCCCTCTCCACACCACTGATCTTATCCAAGAGAAAGGCAAAGGACAATACAGCTTGACACCAGCAGCATTGCAATTCATTTCTACAACTGAGTGAACTGGGCCAACACGAAATAAAGTACCCTGCTCAAGAAAAAAAAAATCAAACTCACTACCTTATGATTGTGAGGCCGAGGCTATAACCACTGAGACAAATTTATATTTACATCAAAATTTACAGGTAACAACTCAATTAAATGAGTTCATGAACTTTGGTCCTTTTCTCTAAATTATATATATATATATATATATTTATGTGTGTGTGTGTGTGTGTATATATATATATATATATATATATATGCGTGTGTGTGTGTGTGTGTGTGTGTGTGTGTGTGTGTGTGTGTGTGTGTGTGTGGATCATCTAAATCTGATCAGTGACTCTTAAAGCCCTGGGTTAAATTCAACAACCTCTGTCAGTCTTATAAGATAATCCGTTGAAAACATGTGCTGATTTTCAAAACGGTAAAAGTGTAAACGACAAATTAAAATGGGTGGCTTATTAGCAATCAGAAGCTAAAGGCAAAATAAATGAAGGTCACATAAGGGCTGAAACAATATTGACCTTCATTAGGGTCTAATTACTAATAAACCATACTTTTAAAATTGTTTTTTAACACTTTTACCGTTTTCAAAATCAGAACATGTTTTCAATGATTTTACTTATAAAACTGACACAGTTAGTTGACGTTAACTCTAGGAATTAAAAGTCGCTGATGACGATTAAGTCGGACAACATCAAATACTGAAATCGCTATCTATGTACGCTGGGGACTTACCTCCCTTTGTCAGTCATTTAGTCTAGTGCTGTTGTGTTTTGTGGCTTTTCAGCTGTTTTAACTCTAATTTTAGGCAAAAGATAAGCTAGTCATTATGCGCTGTCATTTTTGTGACGTCTATTAATTTTTTCTTCACATTCTATTTACTAATTAGCCCCATTTTTAATTTCTTATATATGTATATATAATGTCATAAATAATATAGAAATATATGCATATGTCCATACATATATGTACATACCTATATATATATATGCATACATACATGCATACATGGGTACAAGACATCACAAAAAACGTTAAAAACAATGAGAAACGAAAACATAAAGACGAAGACACAAAAGGAACTTTTTGTCGATCAACGAAAAAAACAAACCAAGAAACGAGATATGCATCATAAAGAATATTTCCCTTCTTCAGATGTCCCTGGTAACAATTTAGCTAGGTGTTAAATAAATCGGTCATAGGACTAGATACTAATAGACTATGTTAGCAGTTATAAACATTTTCAGTTGCTATTTTTCGTGAAATATTTAAGAAGATATGTCGATTTCATGAAGCCTCATTATATTCAAACGATATTTTATTATTCTCGAAAAACTTGGTTTTATTAATGAAGTGGAAACATCTGTAATTTATGAATTGTGTCATTTGCTTGTATCAAATAAATAAATTGAATTGAATTTATCATTTAATGATTAAATTATGTAATTGTTCAATTTACTGTTTTGATTTCCATTTCTAATTTATATATATATATATCTTATTATTATTACTATAATTATTTTTATTTTTATTATTTTATGGGACATATATTAACTGAACATCTTTACTCGCCTAAATTTAAGCGGGTGGTAGCGCATTATGTGGAGTAATTTTTTATGCGAGTAACATCCATACAAATGGATCCGTTTTCTGTGTTGTGCAATATAAGCTAAATTTATAAGTAGCAAAAAAAAAAAAAAGTAACACTCTTTGACAATACAGATAAAATTTAAATAAATATATAAGGAGCGAGAATAATAGGAATAAAAATCTAAGATGAAATGGGATTAGAAGAATGAAAAAGGGAAGGGAAAGTATAAGCTGCCGTTAGAAGATACAGTAAAAGATACATGTTTAATG
>NC_142935.1:92537944-92545444 GCF_046866305.1 Octopus bimaculoides
AGGAATTCTTTGGGCTTTGAATAATTCAGTTTTGGAAACATGGGTGTTTTGCTCAACATCCTTAAACGAACCTTATTCAGAGACCTTTTGAATGGGATGGTCTTCTCGACCTGAAGAAAATTCTAACTGGGCTCCACCTGCGAGGTCATGCGCTGTTTATCTTGATATGAGAGCACCATGTCGCACACATATGGCTGTGATGCATGTGCCTGATGTACCCTTATCAGACGGGTAGTCATGATGGGTATAATGGGCTTCGTATATTTTAATCCAGTGTCACATTGATGGCATGCACTGCTTTCTCACTCAATTATAATAATAATAATAATAATAATAATAATAATAATAATAATAATAATAATAATAATACTAATAATAATAATGATCCTTTGTACTGGAGACACATGGTCTCAAATTCTTGAGGGAGAGGAGTAGTCGATTAACAGATTGGTTTTCTTCCTATATGCTGATGACTACTGATTAAAAGAAACTGAAAATATATACGAGCCTGGAGCATAGCCACTGTAGTTAAGAATAAGATAGACCTTCAAATATGTTCCCTAACATTGCCCATCTTTCACGGCTGAATCAGAAAAATAGTGAATAAATTCTGTGTCTCTACCAACATTGAATAACCAGTCAGACTTTTTGGCAATTTCAAAAGATGGTATATAATATAAAGTTTGTCTAATTTAGGGATTTTAATGAAAGAAGACAATGGAGAATAATTTAAGAAGAACGGCTCCAATAAAGAAAAATCTCTTAAATATTGAAAATATTTGGTTCTGAAGTTATTCAACCACTGCATCGATTATTACATTCTTAACACATCATTACAATCGTGATGAAAATCAGAAACTATATATAGCGGTTAAACCTATGATGAGTAATCACAATCGTAGTAGTTTCTTTCTGTGAATTAGAAGTTGAAGAGAAATTTAAAACGTTTTGCTTTCTTCGTATGGGAACTTTTACTTTAACAACGAGATCTTTTGCTCAATCACCTCTTCTGTTGTATACGAAAAAACTGTAAATACTACGGTAAATAATAGGTAATCAAAAAGAAAGCTTCCCCAGCGATGCAAAGAGCAACAAGTACAAGAGCGACATATATTCTATCAGCCAACTACTTATTAAAGGATAATATCATGACTGAGTAGAATATATAAGGTTTTCTAATCTTTTTTGAAATTCCATTATCGAGGAAATTCTAGCAACTTATGTTTGGTCGGAGTTTTTGCCACCAAATATGGCGAAGAATAAAAGACGGAACATTCAAGACTTATAAGAAGAAATTATTTATTCTCACAAACTGCAACAAAATGCACATATTCAAGAAAAGTGAGATATTTTTGAATCGCAGAGTTATGCATTCTAACACTCGAACATACATATATATGTATATGTAGGTATACCTACACACACCCCATATATATATATATATACGTGTGTGTGCGTGTGTGTGTGTGTGTGTGTGTGTGTGTGTACATACATAAATAACATACACATACACCTGCACATACAGACATATCTATATATATATATATGTACGTGTATATATGCGTATGTACATGTGTGTGTTCATTTCTTACGTAAATAAATACCTACACTCTGAAGTCATTATCTCTTATGGCATGCTTGTATTAATTTGCAATAGTTTAGAAGGAATACTCATCGGAGGGAACAAACGAATGCTTATATTGTATAGCATTAGACTAGCGTGTGTTTCAAATTTATATTCATGTGTCGGAGTATTTTTACTGGTTTGAAGGAGGCTGTTATTTACCAATGTCTAATTTTAATCAGACATCTAATATCTCTCTGTATTCAGGTTGGTAGCTATAGTTATCATTATATCTAATTCTTATAATAATTCCCTTACCTCTCTTTTCTAAATCATTCACTTTATATATTAATGGTGTATCTATGATTTCAAGAACAATCTTCTCTCTAGCAATATGTATCTATTACAAATGAATGCTTTAAGACATTCAGTTATTTTCAACGGTTCATAAATATATTCTTTTAATCAGATTAAATCTCATACCAAAAGTTAAACAATACACATTAACAAGTGGCAGAGATAACACGCAAAAGAAACTATATAGATATATTGATCTCTATGAATTCAGGCACAAACGAAATCTGCATTAATTATATTGTGACTTACAGATTCAAATCTGTTGTATTACATAAACTACATTTCACTTCTAATATCCAACTTGAAATAACACGGTCCGACTTGAATATTAAGCATATGCTTGAGTATATGACACCGAACCTCATAACAATTTTAGTTCTGCTTTTATTAAATTACATCGAGTGAGTTATATTCTGTATTAATAACGTATATAAATGAGAGTGCACATTCACACAAACTGATATTGTATATTATAACTACGATATTGCTAAAGAGTCAATCAAGAATAATCTTATTTCGCCAAAATGTTTTACAGATCTCTGACGCTCAGATTAATATCATATTGCATACAAAAAATATGATACTGATATCTGATGGTAATTTTCACATAAAAAACGAGTTTTATTCTTCTTTTAGTGTTCCTGAAGCTGAGAGATTTTGGTGCAACGTGCCCTAAATAATTTGAATTATATATTTTATAGTTAAGCCACATGAAATTAAAGAACATAAAGATCTGAGTATTCGAGATATTACCCAATTTCTACTTAGAACTATGAATAATGAAGAAGCTGAATGATGCAGAAAAGAAAATCCACATTATTGAATAATTCAAATATTCTGTTATGAACTTATGTTTTAAAGAAACTAAGTATTTTTCAGATATCACCCCTACTTTAGATACTGGTACATGCCATTCTAAAGAGATAGCAATATTCTTACATATTAACATAAATTTAAACCAATGGCTAGTCATATTCACAATACTGTGAAGGATAAATGTATTCACTTATGTTACATACCATATATCAAGTCACTTCAATCAGTAATATTAGAATTTGTTATCAGAATATCTTTAGAAGTAATAGTTTTGGAAAGAAGATTTATAATGAAGAAGCATTGCAACTCAAAAAGACAGAAAATTACAAAGCGCAAGTTGATAATGTAAAAGATCCAGTTTAATATAAATGTAAGCAAAGGTACAGCCGAATGTAATTTAATAGTTTTCAGATCTCTATATTTTCCCAAACCACATACATGCAGAAAAATTTTCGAATGGAATTGTAGTACAGACAGCTATTCCATAATCCAGAATTTGGCAATATTTTTATGTAGCTGTTGTGAAAACAGATAAAAAATATAGCATTCTAACGACTGTATACATAGTTATTAACCGTTCGCAATACAATGGAAAATATAAATAGTACTGGTTGTTGAAGCACCATGATATATCACACAAATTTTCTTTAAAATACGATGGCAAAAATTATATAGGTTAGAGAAGATCTTCACACACAACACACACACACACACACACACACACACACACAGACACGCACACATACACACATCTATATAACAGCCATGAGAATTCCAACCAGGAAATCAAAGAAGATCTTACCTAAATATATTTTGTAATAAAACCAACAGATTTAGATTTTACTTTCAAAATGAACATTCGCGAATGAGCGAGGTCCAAAAACAAAGAGATTAGTTTCTTTCTTTCTTTATGCGAAAACTATTCCGTTTGATCTACAATGAAATCATCTTCGATCACTAAATTATAGAAATATTTTCGCTTATCCGGCAGAGAAACGAGATTATTTTCAGAAATTTCAAATCATAGCATAAAGAAATATTTTAAAATACAGTAAATTCCTCTGCTTTTAACAGTGTTATTCCTTTACAAATAATTTATACAAAATTGTATTACGTTTATATATATTTGAATTGTTAATACTTGTAGAACAATAGGTGATAGCGTCCTGCCATATATCTATCTATCTATCTATCTATCTATCTATCTATCTATCTATCTATCTATCTATCTATTTATCTATCTATCCATCTATTGATCTCTATCTATCTATCTATCTATATATATATATATATATATATCCACGCATACACATTCATATATACATTAATCTGTGCTTATAAGGTTTTTAAACAATCACTTTGTGACCACACGGTTTCTTCTTCAATTGCACTACACAGTATTTTAAGCAAGTGCTTTCTAATATGGTCCCAAGCCAACCAATAACGTGTAAGCGAATTTGGTAGAAATCAATAGTATTTATATATGTGAATATGTGTTCATGTGTGAGTTTGTGTGTGTGTGTGTGTGGTTCCGTGCTCGCGTGTGTGTGCATATATGTGTTTCTGCCTTTCTGTTTGTGTTTGTCCAATCACCACTTGCCATTCTGTTTTAGTTTATTTCAAATAACAGTTCATCAAAACATTCCGAAAGTGTCAAAAACTAGATGTAAATATATAGTATTGTATGTCGATTCGTTTGACGAAACAATAAAGCCATTGCTCCTACTGGGGTGCAATCCAACGAAGAACAGAGATAAAATCTAAAATATATTTTTATATAATTACCTGGTACTTTTCTGTCTCTTCACTACAAATGTTTCCACACACACTTCTCTCGACATTATCCTCTTCTTCAAATACCACTCCCCTTGCAAATCCCTCTAACTCGGCCAACGTAATCCTATTGAAAACTACCGTCAAACGACATTAAATTCCTTAAACCTCCAATCCCCTTATGGTTTTATACTTTTTATTCTTTTCTGTTTTCTCTCTTATGTTCTGAATTTTTCTCCACATCTATATTTTTCACTCTTACCGTGCTCTCTACACATTCCGATCGAATCGTCCGTGTGTTAATATGTAACACTTTGCGATAATGTAAGCTTTCGTTTCATCAAAATACCCTTGGCCACGGTCGTCTAAATTACGCAAGAATCAAAATAACACTGATATATCATTTTAATAGATATGTTTACCAAAATTACGTAAAATTATCTTGAAATACTAAAAAGTAAATTAATTCAATAAAATCGCCTTTGGCTTCAAACACGTCCTCCAGACGATTTTGGTATCTCCTGCAACTCTTCTGGACAGTTTCTTTGTTTAAGTTGGTGAATGCCGCCATAATCCCTGCCTTAACTTCATCTTTGGTGTTACAAGTTTTGTTGGTGTCTCGCTCAACTGCGTCCCTCACATAATAATCGAAGGAGTTGCAGTCTGTGGAGTTAGAAGGCGAGCTCCTATGGATGTTGTGGTCGCAGAACTTGTCTGATAGCCATGCCTGAGTTCTCCTGCTTGTGTGGCACGGTCAAGAGTCCTGTTGCGAGACACAGGGTCTTCCAGCAGCCACCCACTTGACCCAGAGCAGCACTACCTCCTCCAGGCACTTGATGTAGGCCTCCATGTCAAGTGTGAGGCCGTGTGAGAAGATGAATAGATGCGTAACGTCGCCATCACTAGTGATCACACCAAACACCATGATGCTCACTGGATGTTTGATTTTTATCACTCTCGGTACATGTCCTCAGATTGCACTGTCCTTACATTGACACCCAAACATTCTGAAATGTTCGTATTGGAGCTTCCGGCGCGAATGCTAAGTAGTACAGCATGTTGTTTCCAAATTTCTGGCAGAGTGAAGTGCGTCATCGTGCTGTTTTTCTCACAGACGGTGGCCAACGGAATTTGCTATACAGTGTAGACGACAAAATCAAAACAAACAATGCGCTAGCGCGAATTTATAAAAATAAAATATGGCGACAATTTACCCATTACACTCTGCATATATATGTACTTCCATTTTCTCTAATAGAAGTAAGAGAGAGGAAAGAATTTATATAAATTATCGAAATTAACTGCTTTATGGGACACTAGGTTGTTATATTCCCCCCCCCCCCCAAATATACTAGAGCTTTTATAGTTATCATATCCAACCTTATATGTGAATTACTCTTTGCATGTGCAGCTGTATGCGTATGTGGGCATGAGTCTGTAGGACAAGCTAAAGAACAGAATTCAACAAATGCTACACGTTCTCTCTCTCTCAGTATATATGGCTGCGCAAAAGGTTTTAGAAGACATGCAAGATACGCTCAGCCCTTCAGAGACGTTAGTAAAAGTAATGCGAAATAGCAACTAAAAGGTGTATAGACATACACACGTATATACGCATACATCCATGCACACGCGCTCGCACACAGACGTACACACGTGTGCACGCGCAAACACACACACGCACGCATGCGCATGCGAGCGAACACACACGCGCATATACCTATGAATAAGCAAATAGTGTACTTTCCGAAGAATTTCTGCAGAAATACCTACTCTTATCAAAATATATGTGTGTGTATGTATATATATATATATATATATATATATATATATATATATACATATATATATATATATATATATATATATATATATATATATATATATATATATATATATATATATATATATATATATATATATATATATATATATGCGTATACATATACATATTTATATCCATATATTCGTATATATTCGAAAGTATACGTGAGTATACTAAATAATATTTGTGAGTTTTGCCTTGGGACAACCATTGAAACTAGACATTCTTTGTTGGAAAAATATATGACAATGGACGAATGAATGAATATTGTCCAGAGAAAGTGTCAAATATGTTCGTACTTTTAATTCCCTATACGTAATGTAGGTTGATTGTATATATTCTTCCAAAATGATTTTACAAACCGCATACGCACGTACTCGTCAACTAAAACACATGTAGAGCCTTTTATATAGACATACGTATATAAATACGCGCACGCACACCACACACTCGGATATGCACACGCACGAATATGTAAGTATATATACGTACATAGATACATACATATGCCCAATATAATTCTGTGATTCATACGTTGAAGGTATACCTCAGCAGATCATAAAAGAAATATCGAAGTACATAAACCCCGCTTGGATTAATGTATAGTCCTTTATATTTCCGAGCTTACAGCAACAGCAATGACTTGAATAGAGATCTGTTGCTAAGTAACATTATTTAAAGTACTATTGATTAACAATATATTCTAATGGCTACTGATTGCGGTTCGTATATTTACGTACGGCTCACAATTTATTGATATTATCTAGAGTATATATATATATATATATATATATATATATATATATATATATATATATATATATATATATATATATATATATATATATATATATATATATATATATATGTATATGTGTAAGACGTATATATATATATATGCACCTTTCCAAATGTCCTCTCTTTCTCTCTCTCTCTCTCTCTCTATATATATATATATATATATATATGTGTGTGTTCTTTTCTTTTTTATATTTTGTTTCAGTCATTTCACTGCGGCCATGCTGGAGCACTGCCTCTAGTCGAGCAAATCGATCCCAGCACTTGTTCTTTGTACGCCTAGTACTTATTCTATCTGTCTCTTTTGCCGAACTGCTAAGTGACGGGAAAGTAAACACACCAGCATCGGTTGTCAAGCGATGTTGGT